>NW_015169178.1:573157-574284 GCF_001447785.1 Gekko japonicus | reverse complement strand
GTCTCACACAGGGCTCAACCAGTTCCTCTGGAGGGCCAGCAACAGGGCAGAGAGGCCGAGGCCTTCCCCTGAGAAGAACCTCAGAAGAGCCCTGCTGGGTCAGACCAGTGAGGGTCCATCCAGTCCAGCCTCCTGTCTCACATGGTGGCCTCAACCAGGGGAAGGCCAAGGCCTCTCTGCCAAGGCCTTCCCCTGAGAAGAACCTCAGAAGAGCCCTGCTGGATCAGGCCACTGAAGGTCCATCCAGACCAGCATCCTGTCTGACACAGGGGCTAGCCAGTTCCTCTGGAGGGCCAGCAACGGGGCAGAGAGGCCGAGGCCTTCCCCTGATGTTGCCTCCTGGCTCTGGGATTCAGTAGTTTAGTGCCTCTGAATGTGGAGGTTCCCCTCCGCCACCACGACTAGTAGGGCATTGACAGACTTTTATCCTCCATGGATCTATCGAATCCCCTTTTAAAGCTATCTACTACATCCTCTGGCCACGAATCCCATTTTAACCACTCCCACGGCTGGTCTTTCGGAGCTCCTTGCTCAAGACACTCTGACTCCTGCTCCCACTGCTGCCACAAGCGGGGGCCCCCTGAGATTTAAAGTCTTCTGCTCCCAGTTCTTGCACCCGAGGAACTGGCGGGACCCTTGTCAAATCTGAAAAACCCCACATTTTAACCACTCTCGGTGCAAAGTGGTATTTCCTTTCGTCCGTCCTCAACCTACTGCCCATCAGCTTCCTCGGATGCCCTTGCGTTCTAGCCTTTTGGGAGAGGGAGAAGACGTTCTCTGTGTCAACTCTCTCCACCCCGCACGTAATTTTATAAACCTCTCTCATGTTCCCCCCCACTTTCTCAACTGAAAAGTCCCAGACTCCTCGGCTTTTCCTCCTAGGGAAGGGGCTAAAGATGTGAAGGCCCGGAAAAAAGACGGAAAAATCTGGGGAAAAAACGTTTTTTCCCCATTTTTTCCTGAAGCCTTTTTTGTTTTTTTCCAAAAAATTGGAAAAATTGAAAAAAGAAAAGAAAGGAAAAAATTGATTATGGAACGTTTTATTTTAACATGATGAATAAAATATTTTAAGACAAGGTGTTCAAATATTTTCCAAATCATTTCTAATATATATATATATATATATA
>NW_015169178.1:530462-573119 GCF_001447785.1 Gekko japonicus | reverse complement strand
GATACACTATATTTTTAATATGCTAGTTGTGATAATTTCATGACAAGTAAAAATGTCCATAGTCATATTTTATGTTCCTAAAGTAACAGAATGACTTTCAATCTGAAAAAGAAAAAAGAAGTACTAATGTAGCATTTTTTTTTTCAATTTTTCCCAAAATTTCTGGTTTTTTTTCCGGGGAAAAAAACGGGTTTTTTCCTGAGCTTCAAAATTTCCGGAAATTTTACATCTCTAGAAGGGGCTCCAGCCCCCTACTCGTCTCGGCTGCGTTGATCCGGCATCGTTTCCCTCTGCTCGCTCTCTGCCATCCCGTGCTGCTTGCCCGCCCTCTTTGGCAGCACTCCCCCTTGTTGGAAGAGCCGAGCGTCAAGTGCCCGGCTCCCACGGCTCTTGGGAACATCAGCAGCCTGGCAGGGAGAGCTGCCTCGGGGGGGGGGGGGGGGGGGGAGGCGAGGCTCTGGCAGCGTCGCCAGGCGTGGCACCAGCCCGGCAAGGGCGGGGCAGGGGGAAGCCACAGAGAGTGGGGACGATTCCCTACCGATTTCTCCCAGCCAGCCAAAACAATTAGCTACTTGAATGTGGCCGCTTTGGAGAGAGGCTGAGTCAGAGAGATGCCACGGTAAGCCCCGGGGGGGGCGGGCAGAGGTATTGCAAGCAAGCCTGAACACAGAGCCCCTCAAGCATGGCAGACGGCTTCTGCAACTCAGCTCGGCTTTCCCGACGGTCGGAACGTCGGTGGAGCGCTGCGGCAGGCATGCTGAACACCATTCACCCGGTCGCCTCTGGCGAGTCGTGTATGCCTCCAGGCGAGCACCCAGGGCCACTCGATCAAAAGCGTACAACCCCCCCCCCAACGGATCTTCTTGCGTTCCCTTCTAGCCCCCAAGATTCTAGACAAGGCACATGTGGGCCGGTAAACATTTGCGGCAAGCAGCGACACGTTTATTCGGAACGAGAGAGCGAGAATTCAGCAGCCCGGTTCGGGGAGGCTGCTAAGCTCCGAGTCGCCGCTTGCGAAGTCTGTTCGGCAATTAAAAACGAATCGCACGCCCCAGATGCGCACATCGCTCCGATGGCGCATGCTCTCTTCTGCAGGCCACCACACGGAGGCTTGCAGGGCGCGGAGGCGCCACCCATGAGCACGGGGATATCACATCCAGCCATCACCCCGGCTCCTGAGATTTCAGACACGGCCCACGCGGCTAGCGAGCACGCCTTCTGACGCCGGCAGGGCTGGACACCGGCTGCGCTGACGCTGGACAAGAAAATCGCTTTGGGATCGTTCTGTCCCTGTTGCATGCCTGCACAGCACAACAAAGATCCAGCAGCACCCTGAAAACTAACAATTTGAAAGGGCCACTAGGTTTTTGGTTTTCTTTGCAGCGACCGACTGACAAGTGTACCCCTTAGTCGGTTGTTCCCCAACACGATGCCCGCGGGCACCATTGGATCCTTTTGCTTGGGGTCCCTAACATGGCGCCCATTTCCCGGCACACGCCAAGTGCTCTTAGAACCTGGGAGGGGTCAGGCGGGGCATTTGTCCAACAGGGCTTCTGATTGGCCGCGCAGATTAAAAGGCGTCCCGTCAAACAGAGCCTCTGCCTGAAATGTCAAATTCGTACTGTTGGAATTCAGATGGGTAGCCACAGTCCCGTAGCCAGGATTTTGCGGTTCGCGGGGCAATTTTTTTCCCTGGTGGGGCGGAAGTTCTCAGTGCAGGAAGAAAAGCCATTTAAGCCAACGGAAAGCTGCTGCCGGGATAGGTCTCTAAATTGCAAGCTGTCCGCCACTTTGGACAACAGTTCTCAGCTGCTGCAAGTTAATCACGTCTGCCAGCCTGAGCAACAATTCTGAGAACAAGCTGGCACGGGGGGTGTGTGTGTGTGTGTGTGTGATGACTTCTAGAGTCAAGAAAGGTAACAGGCACAAAAACTCTCTCTAAAGAGACTAGTTTCTTGACACAGTTAGAAGGCATCCTAGAGGTCACCTACTCCAACCCCCTTGCTCAGTGCGGGAATCAGCCAACTACAGCTCCCCACTCTGCTTAAAGAAGCGCACGCCTTTAAAAAACATTTTAAAATGATTGAAAAGAGCATTTACAATAGAAATTCTTGTGGGGCTGTGCCTTTAAGAAAGGGGGCGGCGCTCCAAAAGCCCTACCGCAGCCACGGGCCTGGGTAGCCATTTCAGTCTGTCTGTAGCAGTAGAAAAGAGCGAGAGTCCAGTAGCACCTTAAGGACAAAGACTTAAAGGCTGCCACGTATTTTGTTCGTCGCTAAGGCGCAACTGGCCTCTTGCTCTTTGCTACTGTTAGAATGAAGTATAACCTCATTTGCTGATATTTTTCTGGTCCTCCTCCAACGGCCATTTTGTGACTGGTGCCGCCTGCCGTGGCAGCCAATTTGTGATTGGCCCCGCCTCCTGTGGCAGCCATTTTGTGACTGTAGTGGACGCTGTGGCTGGATTCTAAAGGTATCCGGAGGCTCCACAAGATACCCGTTGTGGAAAAACCGCCACGTACCTCTTGACTTGGACAACTGTCGCTTTTCAGCAGGTGGGAGCTCTTCTCGTGCTTCACCTTGTCCTCTGCTCGGGCCTTTAGATACACCTGAACCACGGAAGGGGAAGAAGACCACAACACCTGTAAGAAAACCGCTCCCTTCCGGCAGTGAGAGCACCGACCCCAAGAGACAAACAAGAGACCCAACCCCGTTTGCACAGTGGCCAATCAGAGGTCTCCAGATGGCCTCCATGCTGGGTGCAAGGGCTAAAGTCACCCCATTCTACAGTTGGTAATGAGGGTGCACTGCATCTAAACATGGAGGTTCCATTTAGCCACTGTAACTGGCAGGTGCACTGCCTCTGAACATGGAGGCTCCATTTAGCCACTGTAACTGGCAGCTGTTCATGGGAGGGGGCCGTGGCTTAGTGGCAGAGCATCTGTTTTGTACGCAGAAGGTCCCAGGTTCAATCCTCGGCATTTCCAGTTAAGAAGAAGAAGAAAAAGAAGAGATTGGATGTATACCCCGCCCTTCACTACCCAAAGGTGTCTCAGAGCGGCTTACAAACTCCTTTCCCCTCCCCTCCCCACAACAGACACCCTGGGAGGTAGGTGGGGCTCAGAGAGCTCTTGACAGAAACTGCCCTTTTTCAGGAACAGCTCTTATCAGAACTACGACTTGCCCAAGGTCATCCAGCAGCTGCGAGTGGAGGAGTGGGGAATCAAACCCCGTTCTCCCAGATAAGAGTCCGCGCACTTAACCACTACCCCAGACTGGCTCTCTTAAAAAGGACCAGGCAGCAGGTGATGGGAAAGCCCTCTGCCTGAGACTCGGGACAGCGGCTGCCAGCCTGTGTAGGCAATACTGACCTCAATGGCCTAACAGTCTGATTCAGTATACAGCAGCTTTATATTTTGGTGAGGGGCCGTGACTCAGTGGAAGAGCATCTGCTCGGCATGCAGAAGGTCCCAGGTTCAATCCCCGGCATCTCCAGTGGAAAGGACCAGCCAGCAGGTGATGGGAAAGACCTCTGACCGAGACTCGGAAGAGCAGCTGCCAGTCTGAGTAGACAATACTGACTTTGGTGGACCCAGGGTCAGATACAGTTTAAGGCGGCTTCATGTGTTGCTGTGTCTTATCCTCCTTGAACTTGTCTAACCCCCTTTTAAAGCAGTCCGAGTTGATGGTCGTCGCTACATCCTGTAGCACCAAATCCGGCAATCGATTCCCTCTTCAAATGAAATGCTTTTCTTCGGTCCGCTCCTTACTTTCCTTTGGGCATCGAGTCAAAACAGCCTCTCCGGCTTTTAATGGGTATTTTACAGTCTGCCTTTAGCCCGAGGAGTGATTTATGGAGATTTTTTGGGCTACTCGTTGCGTGTTTTATACTATTTTTACGCCCTGGGTGGTTTGAAATGGTTTCAAGCTCGTTCCTAATGGCTTCTTTTTAAAAAATGAATTCACATTAATGGTCTGATCTGCTCGTTTTAATTGAAAGCAGGTCTCTGGAGAAGCAGCGCATACTTTTTCCCCAAATATTTCTGTATTTTATTACTTTTCTACTCCATCTTTTTCCCCTACAGGGACCCACAGTGGCTCATGGTTACCCTCTCCCCAATTTTATCATCACAACAACCCAGTGAGGTAGGCTGGGCTGAGGATGTGAGAATCTTCTTCTCCATTTTATCCTCACAACAACCCAGTGAGGTAGGGTAGGCCGAGAGCATGTGACTGGCCCAAGGTCACCCGGCAAGCTCCATACCAGAGTGGGGATTCGAACCTGGATCTCCGAGATACTAGCTCGGCACTCTAACCTCCACCCCACACTAGCTCTCGCTCCATAAATAAAGATTGTCCATTCCGAATTTACTGCCCGTCAGCTTTGTCATGAGCCTCCGTGTTTCTAGTACTTCAGGGAGAAAAAGTCCTGCAACTCACTACACCAGTTTGGTGTAGAGGTTAGGAGCGCGGAGTCTAATCTGGGAGAACCGGGTTTGATTCCCCACTCCTCCACCAAATGCAGCTGCTAGTGCGATCTTGGGTCAGTCACAAGTTCTCTCAGAGCTGTTCTCTCAAGGGCAGTACTCGAAAGGGCTCTCTCGGCCCCCTGCCTCACAAGGTGTCTTGTGGGGAAGGGAAGGGAAAGGAGTCTGTCAGCCGCTCTGAGACTCCTTCAGGTAGTGAAGTGCGGGGTATGAATCCAATCTCTTCTTTTCTTCTTGGGTCAGTCACAAGTTCTCTCAGAGCTGTTCTCTCAAGGGCAGTACTCGAAAGGGCTCTCTCGGCCCCCTGCCTCACAAGGTGTCTTGTGGGGAAGGGAAGGGAAAGGAGTCTGTCAGCCGCTCTGAGACTCCTTCAGGTAGTGAAGTGCGGGGTATGAATCCAATCTCTTCTTTTCTTCTTGGGTCAGTCACAAGTTCTCTCAGAGCTGTTCTCTCAAGGGCAGTACTCGAAAGGGCTCTCTCGGCCCCCTGCCTCACAAGGTGTCTTGTGGGGAAGGGAAGGGAAAGGAGTCTGTCAGCCGCTCTGAGACTCCTTCAGGTAGTGAAGTGCGGGGTATGAATCCAATCTCTTCTTTTCTTCTTGGGTCAGTCACAAGTTCTCTCAGAGCTGTTCTCTCAAGGGCAGTACTCGAAAGGGCTCTCTCGGCCCCCTGCCTCACAAGGTGTCTTGTGGGGAAGGGAAGGGAAAGGAGTCTGTCAGCCGCTCTGAGACTCCTTCAGGTAGTGAAGTGCGGGGTATGAATCCAATCTCTTCTTTTCTTCTTGGGTCAGTCACAAGTTCTCTCAGAGCTGTTCTCTCAAGGGCAGTACTCGAAAGGGCTCTCTCGGCCCCCTGCCTCACAAGGTGTCTTGTGGGGAAGGGAAGGGAAAGGAGATTGTAAGCCGCTCTGAGACTCCTTTGGGTAGTGAAAGGCGGGGTATCCATCCAATCTCCTCCTCCTCTTCTTCCTCCATCATTTTATAAAAATGGCTCCCCACACCCCCCACACGCCCGCCATCTTTTCTCAAGATGGCCGCGGCCTTCCCCTCACAAGAAAGGCGTCCCGAGAGGTCCCCGGGTCCTCCCACAAGGGCGCTAGAAAGCCACAGACGCTTCGCCACGGCAAAGGGCTCACCTTGATGATCTCTTCGTCCCCCTCGCTGGACTTGACGCACTCCGAAGCCAAGGCGTGGCTGCCCGCGGGCCGGTTGGCCACCATTGCAAAGGCCCTTCCCACCGGCTGTAAAGAGAGAGACCAGAAGGAGGGCGGTGGATATCGGGCTCTCTCTCGCACGCAAGCAGGGGCCAGGCAAACAATTTGATTTTTAGGAAACACGGAACGGGACTCTTTCGAGACCACGACGACACCCGTACACAGAGATTATTAAAAAGTGGAGGGTGGGGGGCAAGTTAGACAGTAGAGCGGAGGTCCCCAACCCGTCTGAGCCCGTGGGCGCCTTGGAAATCGAAACACAGCATGGAGGGCCTAGGCACAAAATGGCCACCACAAAATGGCTGCCACAGAATCAGAGTTGGAAGGGACCTCCAGGGTCATCTAGTCCAACCCCCTGCACGGCAGGAGATTCACAAGTACCTCCTCCCCACACCCCCAGTGACCCGTTCCGTGCCTTTTGTTGTTCAGTCGCACAGCCGAGTCCGACTCTCCGCGACCCCATGGACCAGATCACGCCAGGCCTTCCGGTCTTCCGCCGTCCTCTGAAGTTTGCTCAATTTCATGTTCGTTGCATCTATGACACTGTCTAACCATCTCATCCTTTGCCGTCCCCGTCGTCATTGACCTTCAGTCTTTCCCAGCTTCAGGGTCTTCTCCAGTGAGTTCTCCCTTCTCATTTGGTGGCCAAAGTCTTTGAGCTTCAGTTTCATTATCTGGCCTTCCAGGGAACAGTCAGGGTTGGTTTCTTTTAGGATTGACTGATTTGATCTCCTTGCAGTCCAAGGGACTCTCAAGAGTCTTCTCCAGCACCATAGTTCAAAAGAATCTATTCTTCAGCGCTCGGCCTTCCTTATGGTCCAACTCTCGCAGCCACACATGACTACTGGGAATACTAAGCGCTGAGGCGACCCTTCCTGCCCTCCCTCTCGCGATCTGCCAGAGTTCACAGGATGAGTATTGCTGTCAGATGGCCATTTAGCCTCTGTTTGAAAACCTCCAAAGAAGGAGAGCCCACCACCTCCGAGGAAGCCTGTTCCCAAGGAACCGCTCTAATTCTTCTGAATGTTTAGCTGAATACTCTTTTAACATAAGAGAACATAACAACATAAGAGACCCCAATGTTGGATCAGGCCAAAGGCCCATCCAGGCCAAAACTCTGTGTCACACAGTGGCCAGAAATACCAGTGCCATCAGGAGGTCCACCAGTGGGGATTTAATTTAAACCTGTTGGTTCTGGTCCGACCTTCTGGAGCAACAGAAAACAACTCTGCAGCAGCCTCTATAGGACAGCCCTTCAAGTACTTGAAGATGGTGATCGTATCCCCTCTCAGTCGTCTCCTCTCCGGGCTGAGCACACCCAGCTCCTTCAGCCTTTCCTCAAAGGACTTGGTCTCTAGACCAGTGTTCCCTCTAAGCTGAGTTAGTGTGAGCTAGCTCACAGTTTTTTAGCCTCTGGCTCACACATTTTTGCCTTAGCTCAGGAAGGATGGCTCCGAAGCAAACTAATTTGTGCAGTAGCCAAATTGCTCGCTCACAAGTTTAATGCCAGTAGCTCACAAAGCAGAATTTTTGCTCACAAGACTCCACAGCTTAGAGGGAGCATTGCTCCAGACCCCTCACCATCTTCGTTGCCCTCCTCTGGACACGTTCTAGCTTGTCTATATATCCTTCCTAAATTGCGGTGCCCAAATACGATAGGTGGGGTCTACCCAGAGCAGAGTGGAGCGATACCCTCACTTCGTGTGATCTGGACACTCTACTTCTGCTGATACAGCCCAAAATCGCATTTGCCTTTTTCGCAACCACATCACACTGTCGCTTCGTGTTCAGTGAATGGTCTACTAAGACCCCTACACCCTCCTGCCAAGACAGGTCTCCCCCATCCGATAATTTACGCATTTGATTTTTCCGACCTACATGCAGAACTTTACATTTATCCCCACTGAAATTCATTTTATTCATAGGAGGGGAGCCAGCTGCAAAATGGCCGCCACAGATTACTTCAGAGACACAGTGAAGAGTCTCGCGGCGTGGCAACTGCAGCCGCCGAAGCAACATTTTTTAAAAAATCTGCACAATCAGATGCCTTGCTGGGCAAAAACCCTACATGGCACCAGGAAAGGAGTCGGTTGGCCCCACGGCACCCACGAGAACCACGCTGTGGACCCCTGAGATCGACCAAGGAACGCCTCAGCTCTCCCCAAGCCAGACGGAGCCCCCTCCACCCAGGCGGTTCCGACAAGCCGGACTTTTGGGTTTCGGCACACGGGGGCGTCTACTCACCTTCTGCTTCACTGGGTCCCGCCTCTCGCCGGGGAGGTCATTCTGCAGCGTCAGCCGTAATATTTTCACACTGTCCTAAAGATGCAGAAAGAAAGAAAAAAAAGCGGCTGTTGCGAATTGCTCCTGACTGCGTTGCTGACAGATTGTCATCGATGCATGCAGCATCTTATGGAATCAGGTAGGTCACTGGCCTGTGGGTGGAGGTTGTGGCTCAGTGGCAGAGCCTCTGCTCGGCATGCAGAAGGTCCCAGGTTCAATCCCTGGCGTCTCCACTTGCAGCAGGCAATGGGAAAGACCTCAGCCTGAGACCTTGGAGGGCCCCATGCCAGTCTGAGACGATAGTAAGGCAGTTTCCTGCATCCATTTGCAGCTAAAGGCATTTATACATCTGGACTGTGGCGTCCTTGCTTATTGGGGAGACAGTTTTACCTTTAAACACTCTCTGAGTACATAAACTTGGTAGTTTTCTGCTGCCACCAGGAATTAAAAATTCCAAATCTCTCTCTTTTGGTAGTATGACCTAGGGTCTAGGCACTTCAAAGGACTATGTGGCCCTGAGGAACTACTGTACTGGTTTCTGGGATAAGTTTAAACAAAAATTGATTTATTTAATAAATAACAAAATAAGTTTCTGTTTATTTTGAACAGCTGCTGACAAAAGGAACTTGTAAATATAGCTGTCAACAACGCCAAACTCCACTCTGCAAGGCTTATTCGCTCATATTTATATAGCCACACAGGCTAGTCTCTTTGTTCTATTCACTGAATAGAATCAACTCTCTTAGTCACGCAGACTAAACTGTAGGTCTTATTTACACAGAATTAGACTCGGAGTTCCATATTCACACAGACTAAGCTGTCTCTTCAGACTTCACACACAGAATCCTTCATAACTCTCGGAGTCACACAGACTCTCTTCAAAACTCTTCCATACTTGTCTCTCCTCAAAGACATAGAATCCTTTCAGATACCCCTCCTCCCACACTCTCAGTCATCAACCAATCAAATCACACTCATCTCCCCTATCGCTCTCCTTACATTACTGCAGTCAAACTCAACATTTAAAGACACACACACACCAAAACATGGAATCATTACATGGACCCATGGGGCAAAGGCACAAAAGGGAAGGGAGAGGAAGTGAAGTGCCACAGAATCATAGAGTTGGAAGGGACCTCGAGGGTCATCTAGTCCAACCCCATAAATGCAGGAAATTCACAAATACCTCCTCCACTGCACCACCAGTGACAGCTGTTCTATGCCCAGAAGATGGCAAAGAAAACCAAACCCCAGGATCCCTGGTCAAACGGCCCTGGAGAAAAACTGCTTCCTCACCTCAGATTGGCGATGATCAGCATTTCCCTGGGCGTGCAAGAAAGGGCCAGGAAGGAGAAACAGGAAGGCAGAGATCTGATAGGGCTTCCTCACTATGAGGATGAGGGGATTAAGAACGACGCAGGCTTTGGGAAGGCGTCAGCAAATGAGGAAGAATTAGAAGTGGCATCACTCCTAATCCTTTAATGGCCTTCATGTAAACAGAACGAGCGCACACCTTTTCTGAGCGCACGCCTCCTCTTGACTGGGGAGGGGCCGTGGCTCAGTGGCAGAGCCTCTGCTTGGCATGCTGAAGGTCCCAGGTTCAATCCCCGGCATCTCCAGTTAAAAAGGACCAGGCAGGAGGGGATGGGAAGGACCTCTGCCTGAGACCCTGGAGAGCTGTAAAGAGGGGCTGTGGCTCAGTGGTGGAGCATCTGCTTGGGATGCAGAAGGTCCCAGGGTCAATCCCCGGCATCTCCAGTTAAAAAGGACCAGGCAGGAGGGGATGGGAAGGACCTCTGCCTGAGACCCTGGAGAGCTGTAAAGAGGGGCTGTGGCTCAGTGGTGGAGCATCTGCTTGGGATGCAGAAGGTCCCAGGGTCAATCCCCGGCATCTCCAGTTAAAAAGGACCAGGCAGGAGGGGATGGGAAGGACCTCTGCCTGAGACCCTGGAGAGCTGTAAAGAGGGGCTGTGGCTCAGTGGTGGAGCATCTGCTTGGGATGCAGAAGGTCCCAGGGTCAATCCCCGGCATCTCCAGTTAAAAAGGACCAGGCAGGAGGGGATGGGAAGGACCTCTGCCTGAGACCCTGGAGAGCTGTAAAGAGGGGCTGTGGCTCAGTGGTGGAGCATCTGCTTGGGATGCAGAAGGTCCCAGGGTCAATCCCCGGCATCTCCAGCTCAGAAGAGTAGGAGACTGGATTTATACCCCGCCCTTCACTACCCAAAGGAGTTTCAGAGAGGTTTACAATCTCCTTTCCCTTCCACAGAGAAGGTGGCACTCCTCTGGTGCAAGGTAACTTACGCTGGGGTAACTGGGGCTGTTAGAAGAACAGAGTGGTGGGTCCCAACCCCCTACGTTGCAAAAGTGATATTAGAAAGATTGCACAAAAGGAACACACACCCCTTTAAAGTAACTCCTAACCTTACATAAGCCAGGGTGGAAAGGTTCCAAGAACAAGTCGCTCGGCAGAACCAGAAACTGACACAAAAGGACCAGCGGCAAACTGGAGTCAGCCCCGCCCCACTGTTCTAATCCCCTCTTGCCAACATAAAGCAGAGCTCTCTGGGCAGCCAGTTTCGGAGGGCGGGCGTACCGGTCTTGCAGAAGAAGTGCCACATTCGAATCCAGGAGCACCTTGAGAGCCCCAGAAGATATCTCTGGGTATGAGCTTTTGAAGAGTCAAAGCAGCCTCCGTCGGATAGTTTTGGCAGAGGTAGCTTTGTTCTGGGGCGTGCGTGGCGTTTGCAAGCAGACTCCAATTTTCCATGGGGTGTGTCTGAATCCTGAAAGTCGGGCAGCAACTTGTGCAGAGGAGCAGAGGGACACAAGACAGCCACAACGGGAGACCCCGTCGCACGAACACGTGAGGCTGCGTCATACTGGACCAGACTCTTGGTCCGTCAACATCAGTATTGTCCACTCAGACAGGCAGCAGCTCTCCAGGGTCTCAGGCGGAAGTCTTTCCCATCACCTCCTGCCTGGTCCTTTCAACTGGAGATGCCGGGGATTGAACCTGGGACCTTCTGCATGCCAAGCAGATGCTCTGCCACTCAGCCACGGCCCCTCTTTACAGCCCTCCAGGGTCTCAGGCGGAAGTCTTTCCCATCACCTCCTGCCTGGTCCTTTTAACTGGAGATACCGGGGATTGAACCTGGGACCTCCTGCATGCCAAGCAGATGCTCTGCAACTGAGCCACAGCCCCTCTTTACAGCTCTCCAGGGTCTCAGGCAGAGGTCTTTCCCATCACCTCCTGCCTGGTCCTTTTAACTGGAGATGCCGGGGATTGAACCTGGGACCTCCTGCATGCCAAGCAGAGGCTCTGCCACTGAGCCACAGTCCCTCTTTACAGCTCTCCAAGATCTTTTAACTGGAGACGGCAGGGACCGAACCTGGAACAAGCTCTTCCATTGAACCACAGACCCTCCCATCCTGTGCCAACTACTCCCGCCAACTTAGCTCTTAGGTACCTCTGTTGCTTCTCGAGTCTTTGCGTAAAAGTCTGCATTTTCATAACCACGAGGACCAGTCGCATGGTTTTTAAAAGTGACAAAAAGAGAACCTTGAACTCACAGCTCTGAGGCAGCCACCAGATTCCGAACTGGGTGTCACGTGCAAGTAACTGAGCGCCAACTGCACACAGACGGGGATGCCAGAACGGTGGCCACACCTTAAGCAACGTGGGGAGGGGCCGAGGCTCGGTGGCAGAGCCTCTACTTGGCATGCGGAAGGTCCCAGGTTCAGTCCCCGGCATCTCCAGTTACAAAGGACCAGGCAAGAGGTGAAGGGAAAGACCTCCGCCTGAGACCCTGGAGAGCTGTAAAGAGGGGCTGTGGCTCAGTGGTAGAGCCTCTGCTTGGCATGCAGGAGATCCCAGGTTCAATCCCCGGCATCTCCAGTTCAAAGCACCAGGTAGGAGGAGATGGGAAAGACCTCAGCCTGAGACCCCGGAGAGCTGTAAAGAGGAGCTGTGGCTCAGTGGAAGAGCCTCTGCTTGGCATGTGGAAGGTCCCAGGTTCAATCCCCTTGGCATGCAGAAGGTTCCAGCTAAAAAGGCCAGGCAGGTAGCAGGTGATGGGAAAGACCTCCGACTGACAGTATGAGTCAGCAGTACTGACCCTGATAGACCAAGGGTGGGATGGGGCTGTGGCTAAGTGGCAGAGCATCTGCTTGGCACGCAGAGGGTCCCAGGTTCAATCCCCGCATCTTACATTTTTTTAAATTATTAATTAATTAATTATATTTCTACCCCGCCCTCCCCGCGAACGGGCTCAGGGCGGCTCACAAAAAGGGCACCATGTGCCAATATAAAACAGTAAAACACATAAAGACACATAAAAACGTTATCAAAATAAAGTGCTCAACGGTGTTATTAAAACTACCAGGTAGGAGAGAGCCAGTTAAGTGCGCAGACTCTAATCTGGGGGGGGGATGGGAAGTTTTCCGAGCTTCAAAATTTCCAGAAATTTTACATCTCTACTTGGGCCAGGAAGCTGCGGAGGCTCAAGTGGTTAAGACGCTGAACTGCAGGCTGTGGATGGTCGGTAGTTCAGCAGTTCGAGACCCGGGTGCCGCATGACGGAGTGAGCTCCCATCTCTAGTTCCAGCTCCTGCCAACCTAGCAGTTTGAAAGCAAGAAGTTGCAAGTAGATAAATAGGTACCACTTAGGTGGGAAGGGAACAGCGTTCTGTGCGCCTTGGTGTTTAGGCATGCCGGCCACATGACCACGGAAACGTCTTCGGACAGCGCTGGGTCTTCGGCTTTGAAACGGAGATGAGCACCGCAACCCTAGAGTCGGATTCGACTGGCTTTTGAGCAAGGGAACCTTTACCTTTTACTTGGGCCAGAGACCACCCAAGAAGACTCAGCGGAGGAAGGCAACCGCAAACCACCCTCTGCCCCTCTCTCGCCTGGGAAAGCCCAAACTCCTGGGGCTGCCGGGAGTCGGCTGTAACCGCCTGGCGTGCTCTTTATTATTTAGTGATTGAGATAACGATGCGCCCCCTTTGTTCCTCGTGGAGCTCAGGGCCGCTCCCGGCAGAGATACAGCACATAGAACAGAGCGCACAAAAAGCAAAAATCCCAAATCACAACGCAGGACTGTCCGCCAACTTAACCAAACGCAGCCCTAACTAAAACCACCTTCAGCTGCCTCCGAAAGATCAACAGTGAACACGTGATCAGTGTCACGAGTTCGACATGTGACAGGGCAAGCAAAATAGAAGAAGACTGGATTCATACCCCGCCCTTCACTACCCGAAGGAGTCTCAGAGCGGCTGACAATCTCCTTTCCCTTCCCACTCCCCACAACGGACACCCTGTGAGGTAGGTGGGGGCTGAGAGAGCTCTTTTGAAGACTGTTTGTAAGAGAACAGCTCTGAGAGAACTTGTGACTGACCCAAGGTCGCACCAGCAGCTGCATGTGGTGGAGCGGGGAATCAAACCCGCGCACTTAAGCACCACACCAAACTGGCTCCCTCTAAAGCCTTCTCTATAGCCAATTGTAGCCAGGAGGCAGAATGTGGGGAGGCGGCGCTTAATAATGGTAAAAAGCAGCATGTAGTTTTTCGGCATGACCAGAGGCGCACCAGAACCACCTGGCAAGCAGGGCCTTAATCAAACTCATCTCTCTTCACCTTTGCAACATAACCATGCTGCTCCAGCAACTTCAGAGATACCCAGAGGCTGTTTGGGGCACGAAGGCGATGCAACGCTGCTATGCTCCTCCCCACCCGCCCATGCGCCACTTGGCGGTGCATGCCAAAAAGGACCCGCCTACTACTACATTCAGGGGTCAGGCCAGGGAAAACCAAAAGCCCAGCATTTTTGCAGCTGTTGAGCAAGACTGGACCTCTCATGGACTTCTGCTTCAGATATTGAAGAAGAAGAAGAGGAGATTGGACGCATACCCCACCCTTTACTACCCAACCGAGTCTCAGAGCGGCTTGCCCTTCCCCTCCCCACAACAGACACCCTGTGAAGCAGGTGGGGCTGAGAGAGCTCTCTCCAGAACTGCCCTTGCGAGAACAGCTCTGAGGAAAACTTGTGACTGACCCAAAGTCACACCAGCAGCTGCAAGTGGAGGAGTGGGGAATCAAACCCGGTTCTCCCAGATTTGAGTCCACGCTCCTAAACACTACACCATGCTGGCTCTTGATCCAATAATCTCTTGAAGCTGTCTGTGCCTGTAGCCGCCACCACTTCCTGCAGCAGTGAATTCCACATGTGAATTACTCTTTGAAGGAGGAAGGATTTCCCTCTTTTCCTGCTGCCTCCAACTTTCCCTGGCATTATTGTCTTATCCAGTGACTCAGTTTGGTGTAGCGGTTAAGTGCGCGGACTCTAATCTGGGAGAATCGGGTGTGATTCCCCACTCCTCCACTTGCAGCTGCTGGATGACCTTGGGCAAGCCACAGTTCTGGCACAGCTGTCCTTGAAAAAGAGCAGTTTCTGTCAGAGCTCTCTCAGCCCCACCGACCTCACAGGCAGTGTTCCCTCTAAGCTGAGTTAGTGTGAACTAGCTCACAGTTTTTTAGCCTCCGGCTCACACATTTCTGTCTTAGCTCAGGAAGGATGGCTCCAGAGCAAACTAACTTATGCAGTAGCCAAATCGCTCACTCACAGCTTTAATGCCACTAGCTCACAAAGTAGAATTTTTGCTCACAAGACTCCATAGCTTAGAGGGAACACTGCTCACAGGGTGTCTGTTGCGGGGAGGGGAAGGGTGGGGATATAAATCCAATCCCCCCCCTCTTCTTCTCATAACGTGACCAAAGTACAACAACAACCTCCGTTGGGTCATTTCATGTTCTAGGGAGAGTTCCGGCTTGATCTCGTCTACACCCAACTGGATTTGTCTTTTTGGCGGTCCGCGGCATCCGGAAAACTCCCCTCCAACACCGCATTTCAAATGAATGAACTCGCCCGGGCTGCACTTCCATAAAACCGCACCGCTGCCTCCCCCGGCTCAGCAACTGCAACACCAGTCTCGCTCGCCCATCGCGCATTCTTGCAAGCATGACACACCGCCAAGGCTCCCATTACCCCAGTAACTATAGCAGCCAGCGGCACCCAAAAGACACACACACGTCCACGTGCATGCAATACAACCATGCGCGGATCTGCGGCCGCTCCATATATCCCATTACCCCAGTAACTATAGCAGCCAGCGGCACCCAAAAGACACACACACGTCCACGCAAAACAACCATGCGCGGATCTGCGGCCGCTCCATATATGGCAGAGTGAGAAAAGGCGGCAGGGTTCCAGGGCGAGATTGAAAGCTGAGTCATCAAGCCGAACGCGGAGGCGCAAAGGTGAGGGGGGAGACGCCGGCAGAGAGGAAAACGCAGGGAGAGAAAAAAAGGATATTCTCTGCTATGAGCACAGGGCCATGTGCAGGAGTCACTGTTCTGGCTGCAAACTCTGACTCCCCAAACCGAGCCACACCCTTTCAGAGAGGGACACATTAAACCAAGACTGAAGGGGGGGGGGGGGAACCAACCCTAAGAACCAACAAAGCTGGGTAACCATAGTCTGGCCGAGAGAAAATTACAGGGGTTTCCAACAGGGGAGGGGCTGTGACTCAGCGGTAGCGCACCTCCTTGGCATGTCAATCCCCGACATCTCCAGGTAAAAGGACCAGGCAGTGGCTGACGTGAAAGACCTCCGCAGCATATTGGCAGAGAGACGGTCCCAAGTTCGATCAACCTGCCCTGGCGCTAACCCATGTTTATATGTCACCGTGCCCGTGTACACAATAATTTGACCACTGAGGAAGGCCCTGGAGGTTGAAACACGTCTGGTCCTGTTTCGATGTGGTTGAAGGTTATCAGCCTAGAGGTATTGAATCGCTGGTCCTGTTTTACTGGTTCAGGGCTCTTAACCTAGAGATACTGAATTCTTGTTGTTGTTCAGTTGCACAGTCAAGTCCGACTCTTCGCGACCCCATGGACCAGATCCCGCCAGGCCCTCCTGTCTTCCGCCGTCCTCTGAAGTTGGCTCCATGTCATGTTCGTTGCGTCGATGACACTGTCCAACCATCTCATCCTTTGCCGTCCCCGTCTTCTTTGACCTTCAGTCTTTCCCAGCATCAGGGTCTTCTCCAGTGAGTGCTCCCTTCTCATTTGGTGGCCAAAGTATTTGAGCTTCAGTTTCATTATCTGGCCTTCCAGGGAACAGTCAGGGTTGATTTCTTTTAGGATTGACTGATTTGGTCTTCTTGCAGTCCAAGGGACTCTCAGGAGTCTTCTCCAGCACCAGCACTGAATTGTACTGAAGCTCAAATACTTTGGCCACCCAATGAGAAGGGAGCCCTCACTGGAGAAGACCCTGCTGCTGGGAAAGATTGAAGGTCAAAGAAGACGGGGACGGCAAAGGATGAGATGGTTAGACAGTATCATAGATGCAACGAACATGAAGTTGAGCCAACTTCAGAGGACGGCGGAAGACCGGAAGGCCTGGCGTGATCTGGTCCATGGGGTCGCGAAGAGTCGGACTCGACTGTGCAACTGAACAACAACAAAATATAAATTCAGGACTTCTTTGTTCAAATATTCGTGGCATCAATGAGGGACACATTAAATGCGCATTGTGCAAGGGGTTGGACTAGATGACCCTGGAGTTACCTTCCAACTCTATGATTCTATGATTCTAAGTTAGGAACCCAGAAGGCTGACCAGCTAAAACAGACAACAAAACACATCTGTTTATCACAAAGTGCACAGTAGTCACAGATTAAAAACACACATAGAATGTAGATAAAAACAGAGAGGTAGTGGGCAGTGCTCCCACTAAGCTGAGTTAGCGTGAGCTAGGTCACAGTTTTTTAGCCTCTGGCTCACACATTTTTGCCTTGGCTCAGGAAGGAGGGCTCCAGAGCAAACTAATTTATGCAGTAGCCAAATCGCTCACTCACACCGGTAATGCCATTAGCTCACAAAGTAGAATTCTTGCTCACAAGACTCCACAGCTTAGAGGGAGCGTTGGTACTAGTGGGTATGCCATTACATCCACACAACATACAGCAGCAAATGGAACGGAATAGCATAGCTCTTCACTTTTGGTTGACGCATGGACACGCACGGTGAACACAGCAATGGCCAAGGGCAGAAGGGGAAACTGGTATGTGCCCTGAACTCGATGATGTTCCATTTCCTTCATTTCTCATAAGAACATAGGAGAAGCCAATGCTGGATCACGCCAAAGGCCCATCCCTTGCTCCCCTCAGCGGACACTTTCCTGTCGATTTCAGCACATCCCCGGGCCTTTTCCGTGTTGGCCCCTCAGCATCGGCCTGCGACTGGCTTGCTAGCGTCTAGGTACTGATTTCAGCAACAGCCGCGTTGTCATAGTTTGTTCGTGTGTTTTTTAAATTGGTTCTGTGTGTCAGCTGTCATGGACGTTTGGGTACAGTCGGATATTTATTATTTATTGACTTATTAAATTCATTTGTGAACATAAGAACATAAGAGAAGCCAATGTTGGATCAGGCCAGTGGCCCATCCAGACCAACACTTTGTATCACACAGTGGCCAAAAACACCAGGTGCCCTCAGGAGGTCCAGCAGTGGGGCCAGGACACTAGAAGCCCTCCCACTGCTGCCCCCCCCCAAGCACCAAGAACACAGAGCATCCATTGTCCCAGACCGAGAGTTCCTATCTACACCTTGTGGCTAATAGCCACTGATGGACCTCTGCTCCATATGTTGATCCAATTCCCTCTTGAAGCCATCCATGCTTGTAGCCACCACCACCGCCTGTGGCAGTGAATTCCACGTGTGAATCACTCTTTGGGTGAAGAAGGACTTCCTTTTATCCGTTCTAACCCGACTGTTCAGCAATTTCATGGAGTGCCCATGAGTTCTTGTATGGTAGAAAGGGAGGAAAGTACTTCTTTCTCTACCTGCTCTATCCCACGCACAATCTTATAAACCTGGATCATGTCACGCCTAACGTCAGAGAGGGAGCAACGCATGTAACAGAATAGCGTAGCCCTTCACTTTTGGTTGACACATGGATGAACAGTGTTCCTTCTAAGCTGAGTTAGTGTGAGCTAGCTCCCAGTTTTTTTAGCCTCCGGCTCACACCTTTTTTCTTCACTCAGGAAGAATGGCTCCAGAGCAGATTAATTTACGCAGGAGCCAAATGGCTCACTCACAGCTTTGATGCCAGTCGCTCACAAAGTAGAATTTTTGCTCACAGGACTCCACAGCTTAGGGGGAGCATTGAGAGTGAACACAGCAACAACCAAGGGCACAATGGGAGACGGAAACTGGTATTTGCCCTGAAGATGATGTTGAATTTCCTTAACTTTTTATGCTGTTCTGCTCCTTTACTGCAAAAGGAAAGTATTTAAACAATAAGACTGCCAGATCCTTCGTGGCCACTGGTGGGGGCGTGGGGGTAAAGCTGCCAGCTCCAGAAGCCGTGGCAAGGCCACCCCACGAATCCCCACATCAGCAAGGCGGAGGGTCAGAAGATCATAATCGACCGTGTCGAACGCTGCTGTGAGATCAAGGAACAACAGAGGCACCAACCCGCCTCGATCCAACTGCCTACGGAGATCTGTTAGGGCAACCAACACCATCTCTACCCCACGGCCTGGGCAGAAGATGGACTGGAATGGACCCAGTACCAATGTGTCATCCAGGAAACTGTGGAGCTGCTCGGCTATCACTAGAGAAAGGTTGAAGCGCTGGGGGCTCTTTAGCTTGGAAAACCGACGGCTGAGGGGTGACATGATCGAGGTTTGTAAGATTATGCGTGGGATAGAGCAGGTAGAGAAAGAGGTACTTTTCTCCCTTTCTCACCATACAAGAACTCGTGGGCACTCCATGAAATTGCTGAGCGGTCGGGTTAGGACGGATAAAAGGAAGTACTTCTTCACCCAAAGAGTGATGAACACATGGAATTCACTGCCACAGGAGGTGGTGGCAGCTACAAGCATGGACGGCTTCAAAAGGGAATTGGATAAGCATATGGAGCAGAGGTCCATCAGTGGCTATTAGCCACAAGGTATAGATAGGAACTCTCGGCCTGGGGCAAGGGATGCTCTGTATTCTTGGTGCGTGGGGGGGGGGCAACAGTGGGAGGGCTCCTAGTGTCCTGGCCCCATTGCTGGACCTCCTGATGGCACCTGGGACTTTTGGCCACTGTGTTACAGAGTGTCGGACTGAATGGGCCATTGGCCTGATCCAACATGGGCTTCTCTTACGTTCTTATGTTCAAACATGTTTCGTCCCAGAGGGCCTTCTTCGATGGTCTCAATAACAACCACACATACTAGAAATTTAAATGTCAAATATCTGTTCCAAGCCAGGCAGGTTAGAATCGCAGAGTTGGAAGGGACCTCCAGGGTCATCTAGTCCAACCCTCTGCACAATGCAGGAAATTCACAAATATCTCCCCCCCCCACGCACACACACCCAGGGACCCCTGTTCCACCTCCAGAAAATGGCAAAAAACCCTCCAGGATCTCCGGCCAAATGGGCCTGGAGAAAACTTGCTTCCTGACCCCAACATGGCGATCGGCATTTCCCTGGGCGTGCAAGAAAGGGCCACGAGAACTAAGCGCTGAGACCACCCTTCCTACCCCTCCCTCGCATGCTCTGCCTAAGTCCACACAATCAGCATTCCTGTCGGATGGCCATCTGGCCTCTGCTTTTAAAAACCTCCACCGAAGGAGAGCCCACCACCTCCCGAGGAAGCCTGTTCCACCGAGGAACCGCTCGGTCAGGACGTTCTTCCTCATGTTTTGCCGGAAACTCTTCTGATTTCATTTCAACCCGCTAGTTCTGGCCCGACTTTCTGGGGCAACAGAAAACAACTCCGCACAACTCCAAGGTTGTGCATGAATCAACGGCACAGCATTACAGTTATAAAGTTCTGATGTCCATCAGGTCTACGCATACTGAGGTGCTCGCTCCCGTCGAAGACGATCGCGTTAAGAACATAAGAACATAAGAGATGCCAATGTTGGATCAGGCCAAAGGTCCATCCAGTCCAACACTCTGTATCACACAGTGGCCAGAAATACCAGTGCCATCAGGAGGTCCAGCAGTGGGGCCAGGACATTAGAAGCCCTCCCACTGTTGCCCCCCCCCCCAAGCACCAAGAAGACAGAGCATCACTTGCCCCAGAGCCCCTAGCTATACCTTGTGGCTAATAGCCACTGATGGACCTCTGCTCCAGATGCTTATCTAATTCCCTTTTGAAGCCGTCCATGCTTGTAGCCGCCACCACTTCCTGTGGCAGTGAATTCCAAGTGTTAATCACTTTATACAGCCATGCACAGCAGGGCCGGGTTACAACTCTTGCAGAACTGTGTTTGCACGCTGATCAGGAAGTAAAGTTCACAGGGAGTCTTATCTTAGTCAAGGAATACGATTCCTTTGTTAGAAGGAACTCCACTCCAGACGGGATACAGCACAGATAGCATTCTAATAATCTAATCTGACATTCTAATCTAATCTAACTAACTGGGAGGTCTGGAGATGGAGGAAGTGTATTTTGCTCTCACAGAGGCAAGACGGAGAAGAAAACGCAGAAGGTGTGAGCCGGAAGGAAGATTCCCTCAGCCTAACAATCTACACATGAAGGAGGAGGAGAGATTGGATTTATACCTCACCCTTCGCTCAGTCTCTCAAAGCAGTTTACAATCTCCTTTCCCTTCCCATCCCACAACAGACACCCTGTGAGGTAGGCAGGGCTGAGAGAGCGCTGGGAGGACGGCTCATGGGGGGACAGCTCTGAGAGAACTTGTGACTGACCCAAGGTCACCCAGCCGGTTCTCCAAATTAGAGTCTGCCGCTCTTAACCACTACACCACACTGGCTCTCAAAGGGACGTCAACCCAGCAGTGAAAAGGAAGGATATACAGGGACCTGATCCACGTTCACATATCCTTTTGCATTTTTCTTACCGCCATGATCTCCGAAGCCTCGTTCTCGCAGCCGTTATCGAGAGACCGCGGAAATCAATCCAACGCGTGGAAGGTACTCTCTTTACCCTCCGATTGCCGTGTGGCAACTATCGAAACGGTGGCTAAATTTCTGTACCTGGCTGCCAAGAGGAGAGCTGGTATCAATAAGTGCCAATGATTATTGCTACTTTTAAGCCTGTTTATGATGCTGGGGTTGTTGTTGTTGTTGAAGCAGCCTTCTACTGAATGAGACCCTTAGAATCACAGACCCTATGACTGGTCCATCAAGGTCAGCAGTTGTCTACTCAGTATTGTCTACTCCAGGGCTGTCAAACATGCGGCCCGGGGGCCGGATCAGCCCCCCAGAGGACTTCCATTAGGCCAGCAATGGAACTGGCCATCTCCTGCTTCCAGTTCTGCTGCTGCTGCTGCAACATAGCTTGCTTCGCCAGACTCAATTGCTCCGCCATTTCATGTTTTCCCCGGGTCCTAGGCTCAGAACTCTGTGGTGAACGTCGATAAATCGAAAGCAGGTTTGCCGCTTACAGAGCTAATGTTTTAAGCACGTCTTTATTTTAAGTTAAAAAAAATCTTTGTGTTTGTGTCCTCTATAAAGTTTATATCTCTGCTGCCTGGCGTTACATTTTATGACACGCCCAGCCCGACAAGGTCTCATTGATGAGTCCAACACCCCTGGTCTACTCAGTCTACTGCCGGTCTGCTTCGACTGGCACTGACTCTCCAGGCATTTTCACGTCACCTACCACCTGGTCCTTTTTAACTGGAGATGGCGGAAACTGAACTCGGGACCTCTGGCAGGCCGAGCGGATGCTCTGCCATTGAGCCACGGCCCCTCACTGAAGAGGAAGCCCGCGTGCAGGGACAAGAGGAGTAAATATTAAAAATACACCGGAAAAGAGGACTCGGGGACAGAAGGAAGCCGACACTAAGGTGGCAACTGCTTGCACCACCAACTAGCTCTCCAACGGGCACTGAGAAGCCCTACTTGTTTGGTGTCGTGGTTAAGTGCGCGGACTCTAATCTGGGAGAGCCGAGTTTGATTCCCCACTCCTCCACTTGCACCCGCTGGATGACCTTGGGCAAGCCGTAGTTCTGATAAGAGCTGTTCTTGAAAAAGAGCAGTTTCTGTCAGAGCTCTCTCAGCCCCATCGACCTCACGGGGTGTCTGTTGTGGGGAGGGGAAGGGAAAGGAGTTTGTAAGCCGCTCTGAGACACCTTTGCGTAGTGAAGGGCGGTGTATAAATCCAAGCTCTCCTCCTTCCAATTTGGTGTAGTGTAGCCAGTTTGGTGTAGTTGTTAGGAGCGCAGATTCTATTCTGGGAGAACTGGGTTTGATTCCCCACTCCTCCACTTGCACCCGCTGGATGACCTTGGGCAAGCCGTAGTTCTGATAAGAGCTGTTCTTGAAAAAGAGCAGTTTCTGTCAGAGCTCTCTCAGCCCCATCGACCTCACGGGGTGTCTGTTGTGGGGAGGGGAAGGGAAAGGAGTTTGTAAGCAGCTCTGAGACACCTTTGGGTAGCGAAGGGCGGGGTACAAATCCAATCTCTTCTACTACTACTGGGCAGGAGCCCACCTAGCACCATCCACTTTCTGAAAAGACCTAGTGGGCACCCGGAAAGGCCTCGGCATCACCCACCTCACAAGGTTGTTGTGAGGATAAACTGGAGGAGAGAGGAGAATGACACACAACGGTGCCTTCAACCGGCACAAGGAGGCTCTTGCTTCCCTGGAAAGGCCCCTCATGCCGTTTAGAGTAACCATCATGGCCAGAGCAGTTCCGCAGGTCCCGAACCAAGACTTTATGACTCGCGCTCGGATTTTACGGCCACCCGGTCCAACCGCCTTCTCAAGACCGCCTGTCCAAAAGCGTGCGGCTGCAACTCAAGTTCCGCCCACACGCTCCACCTGACAAAGACAGAGCTGCTCCAAAACGCTGATCAAGCAAATGCCGAGCGATGACTCAGGGTTGCGAGGCATAAACAAGCCAGGGAAATAAGAAAGAGGGAACAGTAGCCAAGCACAGTTTGGGCGGGGGAACATAAGAACATAACAGACGCCAATGTTGGAGCAGACCAAAGGCCCATCCAGTCCAACACTCTGGGTCACACAGTGGCCAAAACCCAGGGGACATCAGGAACCATAAGAACATAAGAGAAGCATATGGAGCAGAGGTCCATCAGTGGCTATTAGCCACAAGGTATAGATAGGGGCTCTGGGGCAAGTGATGCTCTGTCTTCTTGGTGCTTGGGGGTGGGGGGCAACAGTGGGAGGGCTTCTAATGTCCTGGCCCCACTGCTGGACCTCCTGATGGCACCTGGTATTTCTGGCCACTGTGTGACCCAGAGTGTTGGACTGGATGGGCCTTTGGCCTGATCCAACATGGCTTCTCTTACGTTCGTATGTCTGGGGCAAGGGATGCTCTGTCTTCTTGGTGCTTGGGGGAGGCGGGTCAACAGTGGGAGGGCTTCTAATGTCCTGGCCCCACTGCTGGACCTCCTGATGGCACCTGGTATTTCTGGCCACTGTGTGACACAGAGTGTTGGACTGGATGGGCCATTGGCCTGATCCAACATTGGCGTCTCTTATGTTCTTATGTTAAGAGCAGAGGTCCATCAGTGGCTATTAGCCACAAGGTATAGGTAGGAACTCTGTCTTGGGCTAGGGATGCTCTTTATTCTTGGTGCTGGGGGTGTGGGGCAACAGTGGGAGGGCTTCTAATGTCCTGGCCCCACTGCTGGACCTCCTGATGGCACCTGGTATTTCTGGCCACTGTGTGACCCAGAGTGTTGGACTGGATGGGCCTTTGGCCTGATCCAACATTGGCGTCTTTTATGTTCTTAAGCCATGTTGGATCGTACCAATGGCGCATCCAGTCCGACACTCTGTGTCACACAGTGGCCCAAGCCCAGGTCTAAGGCAGAGGTCACCAGCCCTTCTAAATTATTACGGAATTCTGACACCGTGCAGCAGCAAAGCCACAAGATGGCTGCCCCGAGACGCGACCCAGTCGCAAAACGTTAGGGAAGAAGAAGGAGGAGGAGGAGGAGGAGGAGGAGATTGGATTTATACCCCGCCCTTCACTACCCAAAGGAGTCTCAGAGCAGTTTACGATCTCCTTTCCCTTCCCCTCCCCACAACAGACACCCTGTGAAGTAGGTAGGACTGAGAGAGCTCATACAGAAATTCCGCTCTTTTTCAAGGACAGCTCTTCATTTTATTCTATTTGTTCCTTTGTTGTTTTATACTAAAAATCCAATAAAAATCTACTTTAATACGGCAGCTTCACTCGACATAAAGAGACTTCTACACAGACTCAAGGGTCCACTCCTTCCACCAGGAGAAAGCGCCAGTTATTAGAAACGAAGAAGAGTTTGAATTTATCCCCCGCCCTTCACCACCCAAAGGAGTCTCAGAGTGGCTTACAATCTCCTTTCCCTTTCCCTCCCCACAACAGACACCCTGTGAGCAGCGTTCCCTCTAAGCTGAGTCAGTGTGAAGTAGTTCACAGGGTTTTTTTAGCCTCCGGCTCACACATTTTTGTCTTCGCTCAGGAAGGAGGGCTCCAGAGCAAACTAATTTACGCAGCGGCCAAATCACTGGCTGACCACTTGAATGCCAGCAGCTCACGAAGTCGGATTTTTGCTCACAAGACTCCACAGCTTAGAAGGAGCACTCTGCCTGTGAGGCAGGTGGGACCGAGAGAGCTCTCTCGACGACTGCTCCTGAGGGAACAGCTCTGAAAGAACTTGGGACTGACCCAAGGTCACTCCAGCAGCTGCAAGTGGAGGAGCGGGGAATCAAACCCGGTTCCCCAGATCAGAGTCCACACACTTAACCACTACACCAAACTGGCTCTCAAGAAGAGATTGGATTTATACCCCGCCCTTCACTCCGAGTCTCAGGGTGGCTTACAATCTCCTTTCCCTTTCCCTCCCCACAACAGACACCCTGTGAGCAGTGTTCCCTCTAAGCTGAGTCAGTGTGAAATAGTTCACAGGGTTTTTTTAGCTTCCGGCTCACACATTTTTGTCTTCGCTCAGGAAGGAGGGCTCCAGAGCAAACTAATTTACGCAGCGGCCAAATCGCTGGCTCACCACTTGAATGCCAGCAGCTCACGAAGTCGAATTTTTGTTCACAAGACTCCACAGCTTAGAGGGAGCACTGCCTGTGAGGCAGGTGGGGCCGAGAGAGCTCTCTCGAGGACTGCTCCTGAGAGAACAGCTCTGAGAGAACTTGGGACTGACCCAAGGTCACTCCAGCAGCTGCAAGTGGAGGAGTGGGGAATCAAACCCGGTTCTCCCGAATCAGAGTCCGCGCTCCTAACCACTGCACCAAACTGGCTGTGACACAATCCACCCTGATGTCCCCCGAAGCACCAACTTACGCTGTTTCCAAGCTCTCTCAGAACACAGCGGCCAGCAGTCGGCTACGTCACACCCGAAGAAACCAGATTTCGTCCTCCTTCCTAAGAGCCGCCGGGCGCGCCGTTATCTGACATCTCCATCTGAGATGCGCAATCGGAGCAAGGCGAGAAAGACGGGCAGAGCCTTCGGGGCCGTCCTGTGACAGGCAAGGACTACAGCAAATGAAGAGCGCCACGCCACCGAGGCCCAGCCGCAGACGTCTCCATGACGCAAACGCAATTCCCGCCGCGCGTCCCTGGAACAATTATCCACCCGAGGAGGGGCCACGCGGGAAGGGCTACGGAAAGGATTGGGAGGCGATTAGCAGCGCCGGGGATGCAATTAAGTCGGCAGCCGTGCATCATCGAGGCGCTCCACCGCCTGCCGCCTCGCCGCCCCCCCCTCGCAGCTCGTAAAGCCAAGAAGCACAACACTGGAGTCATAAATATCCTAGCCGGCTAATGGACAAATTGCCCATTTGCAGTTCCCTCTGGAGCTCTGTGAACATATGGCCCAGACTCGCCTACGGCGAGCGGAGCCGGTCTCCAGGAGAATGTTTACGAAGGCCATTTCCAAATAGGCACGCGGAGTCTAATCTGGGAGAACCGGGTTTGATTTCCCCACTCCTTCACCTGTAGCCGCTGGTGAGACGTTGGGTCAGTCACAAGTTCTCTCGGAACTATTCTCTCAAGGGCAGTTCTCGAGAGAGCTCTCTCAGCCCCACCTACCTCACAGGGTGTCTGCTGAGGGGAGGGGAAGGAGATTGTAAGCTCCTCTGAGACGCCTTTCGGGTAGTGAAGGGCAGGGTATAAATCCAATCTCTTCGCCTTCTCTTCTGAAGTGTTTGTATCCTTGTTATTGACCACCAGCTGACACTCTGTTATTTGACTCCAGGATTACCAGACAGTCCAGGAAGCCCCAGAATCTCCGGCTTTTAATAACTGCCAGTGCACACACATGCGTGTCCCTGACCTGGGCAACCCAAATTAGTCCGATCTCGTCAGATCTCAGAAGCTGAGAAGGGTCGGCCCTGGCTAGTATTGGGATGGGAGACCTCCAAGGAATACCAGGGGCATGACACAGCGTCAGGCAATGGGAAACCCACCTCTGAACGCCTCTGGCCCTGAACCACCCCCACAGGGTCTCCGTTAGTCCGCTACAACCTGATGGCACTTTGCACACGGACGTGATGAGCAACAGGGAGACTCGTCTCTCCTCTTCTGTTGCCGTCTTTTGCTTTTCTGTTTCATTTGCCGGTCCCGCAATGATCCCGCCTTCCTAACCAATCCCTCCTTCTTCACCAATGAGAGCCAGTTTGGTGTAGTGGTTAAGTGTGCGGACTCTAATCTGGGAGAACCGGGTTCGATTCCCCCACTCCTCCACTTGCAGCTGCTGGATGACCTTGGGCAAGCCATCGTTCTGCCAGAGCTGTTCTCTCAAGGGCAGTTTTGGAAAGAGCTCTCTCAGCCCCACCTACTTCACAGGGTGTCTGTTGTGGGGAGGGGGAAAGGAAAGGAGTTTGTAGGCCGCTCTGAGACTGAGTGAAGGGCGGGGGTATAAATGCAATCTCCTCTCCTGGCGATTGAACCTGGGGCCTTCTGCATGCCAAGCAGATGCTCTTCCACTGAGCCACAGCCCCTCTTTGCAGCTCTCCAGGGTCTCAGGCGGAGGTTTTTCCCATCACCTCCTGCCTGGTCCTTTTTAACTGGAGATGCCGGGGATGGAGCCTGGGGCCTTCTGCATGCTAAGCAGAGGCTCTTCCACTGAGCCACAGCCCCTCTTTACAGCTCTCCAGGGTCTCAGGCAGAAGTCTTTCCCATCACCTCCTGCCTGGTCCTTTGAACTGGAGCTGCTTGGGATTGAACCTGGGACCTCTTGCATGCCAAGCAGAGGCTCTTCCACTGAGCCACGGCCCCTCTTTACAGCTCTCTGGGGTCTCAGGCAGAAGTCTTTCCCATCACCTCCTGCCTGGTCCTTTGAACTGGAGCTGCTGGGGATTGAACCTGGGACCTCCTGCATGCCAAGCAGAGGCTCTTCCACTGAGCCACGGCCCCTCTTTACAGCTCTCTGGGGTCTCAGGTGGAGGTCTTTCCCATCACCTCCTGCCTGGTCCTTTTTAACTGGAGATGCCGGGGATTGAACCTGGGACCTCCTACATGCCAAGCAAAGGCTCTTCCACTGAGCCACAGCCCTTCCCGACCCTTCGTCTATCAAGATCTGGGTTGTCTGCTCAGACTAGCAGTGTCTCTCCAGGGTTTCAGGTAGAAGTCTTTCACATCACCTCCTGCTTGGTCCTTAAACCAGAGATGCCGGGAATTGAACTTCGAAGCGGTGGCACAGGCGGTTAAAGCCTGCAGTAATTCCATCTAGCGAACAGCCATAAGGCTGTTTGAGACCCACCGTGGCCGGGGTGAGCTCCCGACCCTTGTCCCAGCTCCCGCCCACCCAGCGGTTCAAAAGCTCTGGGGCGGTGTGCGGCAGAAAGTGCGGCAGAAGTACCAGCAAGCGGTGGTGTGGCAATGAGCGGCGGCGATAAATGACAAGTGGCAAGCGGTGAGGATGGCGAATATCCGGCACCGAACAGCAGCTGAATCCGGGCGGACACTGACTGGAAGGAGCGGAGTTGTAATTACGCAAGCGCGGCGGAGCCAGTGGGACAAATGCCGAAGCTACGGTCATCACAGCCACGCACTACGAGGACCCGACCCGGAGGAGCTGCTACAAAAATATGACCAGAACCGGCCACCGCCACCAGAAAGATGGATGGGAAAGAAGCCCGCCACAGATAAATGAAGCCGAGAAAGACAGCATACAACTTGTGGCCCTAGATAGGTATAAAATTGATTGTAAACCGCTCTGAGCCTACGGGAAGGAGCGGAATAGAAGTCGAATATATAAATAAATAAACCTTCTGCATGCCAAGCAGATGCTCTGCCACTGAGCCACGGCCCAACTCCAAGAACCCAAGACCTGGCAGGCCTCCAAAGGAAATGCAATTGTTGTACTTGCCTTCATGCAACATTCTGGAATTTCAAACTGGAGAGCCAGTTTGGTGTAGTGGTCAGGCGTGCAGGCTCTAATCTGGGAGAGCCGGGTTTGATTCCCCACGCCTCCACATGCAGCTGCTGGAGTGACCTTGGGTCAGTCACAAGTTCTCTGAGAGCCATTCTCTCAAGAGCAGTCCTCGGAAGAGCTCTCTCAGCCCCACCTACCTCCCGGGGTGTCTGTCGTGGGGAGGGGAAGGGAAAGGAGATTGTGAGCCGCTCTGAGACTCCTTCGGGTAGTGAAGGGCGGGGTATAAATCCAATCTCTTCTCTTCTTCTCTCTCTCAAAGGTACTGGGTCAGAGCCCACGCTTCCGTTCCCCAAAGAGCGGCCCTTTTCCCTGGTGGAAGAGGCTTATGGGGGTGGGGGTTGCCTTTAGAGGAACAGATGTGGGATCCAGCCTCAGATTCTGGATGCATATCTGCAGTCCCGCCCCCGGCACATAAAATGCACCTGTCAGCTCACATACCGACTGACAGTATTTCTCCTGAGCACTGCAGCTCCCAAGAAGCGGAGAAGGGGGTCACATGAACACATGAAGCGGCCTTATACTGAGTCAGACGCTTGGTCCGTCAAGGTCAGTATTGTCTACTCAGACTGGCAGCCGCTCTCCAGGGTCTCGGGCGGAGGTCTTTCCCATCACCTGCTGCCTGGTCCTTTTACCTGGAGATGCCGGGGATCGAACCTGGGACCTTCTGCGTGGCAAACAGATGCTATATCCCACTGAGCTACGGCCTCTCTCCATGCCTCTCCGGGGTCTCAGGCAAAGGTCTTCCACCTAATCCTTTAACTGGGGATGCTGGGGATTGAACCTGGGACCTTCTGCATGCCGAGCAGATACTTTACCACTGAACCACGGCCCCAGTAACAAGAGTCCAAGGTCACTACCCTGCCCTGTAAAAGGCAAGCTATAAAAAACATTCCTGTCCTGCTCCCTTTGAAATCTTCATGTTTGTGTATCCGCAAAGAATGGCCCTTATAAATATTGTTCTAGAGGCGTAGGCGGGGAGGGGCTCACGCCAGAGTTATAGCCAGGCTAAACATTCCAGTGGCTATTTGTAAAATAAAAACAAAGGGGTGTGTGTGTTGGGTTGACCATGCTCTTCCAAGGACTGCTCTTGAGAGAACAGCTCTGAGAGAACTGTGGCTTGCCCAGGGTCACACCAGCAGGTGCAAGTGGACGAGCGGGGAATCAAACCCGGTTCTCCCAGATTAGAGTCCACGCTCCTATACCCCACCTTTCTCCCCAACAGAGACCCAAAGCAGCTTATGCCATCCGCATCTCCTCCATTCCATCTTCACAACGACCCTGCGTGGAGGTTTAGGATTGGGGGGGGAGACGGGCCCAAGGTCATCCAGCGAACATGGATGGCAAAGTGGGCATGCAAACCTGGGCCTCCCCCCAGTCCTTTAAACCCCCACACACCCACGACGTTGGCTCTCTAGAACAAACTCTGCACGTGCTCAGGAGTTTTCACCGTGGCAACTTTTCAATATCGGGCCGAAGTCCGGGAACATGAAAACGGATTGTGAAGCTGAATTGCGGTGAGCTGGCCCGGGTACAACCTGTGCCCCCACGGAAGGAAGATGCCAGAACAGCCGATTTCCTTCCAGCCCAGAGGCCGCAGGAGGTCATAGGGAGGTTGACTTCAGCAATTTCAAGAATGTTAGTGGGAGGAGGAAGGCAGAAAATGAGATAAAGGGGAAAACTCACTCAGACACACAGAGTAGCGAAGAGATGTAGATGACTTCACTATCTCCATACTTTTGGGAGCATGTATGGGTTTGTGTTCCACAAAATCCTCTATCACATAAAAATGTAAAGGCATTGGTTGCTACCCTGCAAATGGGTAAGATCAACCACTGCTCGTACGCGTGCCTTTTCCGTGGTGGCCACCACCTCGTGGAACTACCTGCGTGACGAAGGGAGGAAGGCTACCCTCTCCTGCCTTTCCGCAAACTCTGCAGAACTGCAGAACAAAGTTCGAGTCCAGCGGCAGCTTCAAGACCGACAAACCTTTTTTTCGAGGTATGAGTTTTTGTGTGCAAGGCACACTTCTTCAGGTACAGTGAAACGGAAGTTACCAGTCCATACATATAGACATAGAGAAGGATGTGAAACCAGGACATAGTAGGACTTGTATCCTGGACTTCAGGAAAGCTGATTTCAAAAAACTCAAGAGAAATATTAGGTAGGATCCTGTGGCTGGAAATGCTGAGGGGGAAATCTGCACAGGAAGGATGGGAGATGCTGAAAAACGAAGTGCTTAAGGCACAATCGCAAACTGTCCCGGTGAGAAAGAAAGGTGGGAGATGGGTAATGAAGCCGAGGTGGCTGGACAAGGGACTCTCTGAAGAGCTGAGACTAAAAAGGGAAATGTACAGGATATGGAAGGAGGGACAAATTACTGAGGGTGAGTACAAGAAGCAGGCTCGAATCTATAGGGATGGTGTCAGAGTGGGCAGCAAACTGGAATACAGCATAATGAAGATACTTAACAGATGCAAGGACCAAGCAGGAATAACAAGCTTAGGTTACCACCATGTTTGGGTCTAATTCTGGAGGGAAACACAGCGAAGGAAATAAGTATGTCAAAATTGGAGATTGAAGGAGCACATGTATCCTTAACTGTGGAACGCTGCATAATGCTTCATTATGCTGTATGCTAATTTGCTACTCACTCTCTACTTATACGTATGGACTGGTAACTTCCATTTCATTGTACGTAAAGAAGTGTTCATGCACATGGAAGCTTATACCTTGAATAAAACTTTGTGTGTCTTCAAGGTGCCAAACTGGACTCAAACTTAAGACCAACATGGCTACCCACCTGATTCTATAGGCAGGACTGAATTATACAAGCGGGCTTCTCGACGCAGGCAACAGAGTTGCACTGAACTAAATGATTCACAAGGTCACTTGGATAAATTATTAGGGACCGTGGTCTAGACGACCAAGTATCGCTTGCTCTAAGTAAGATCCCATTATGTTATTTTTGCATCATTTAAGGCGTTGTGTAAATACTCATGCTTTGCTTTATTTCTATTTCTTAGACTTCCGGTTGGTTTGACAACTCAAACCCGACTTCATTGGGTATTGAATGCTGTCTAATTCTATTGGTGGAATCCACCCTGAAGCCCTGTGAGAAAAAGGTAAAGGTTCCCTTGCTCGAAAGCCAGTCGAATCCGACTCTAGGGTTGCGGTGCTCATCTCCATTTCAAGGCCGAAGAGCCAGCGCTGTCCGAAGACGTTTCCATGGTCATGTGGCCGGCATGACTAAACACCAAGGCGCATGGAACGCTGTTACCTTCCCACCGAAGTGGTACCTATTTATCTACTTGCAATTTCTTGCTTTCAAACTGCTAGGATGGCAGAAAAGCGGACGATAAATCATGCAAATAAAATTAAAATCCACATCTACGTCGCATAAGCCAGGCTGTGGGTACATAACTTTTAGACCTCCCTTTTACAGAGAGCCAGTTTGGTGTAGTGGTCAGGGGCACGGACCCTAGGAGAACTGGGTTCGATTCCCCGCTCCTCCACATGCAGCTGCTGGCGGGACCTTGGGTCAGTCACAAGTTCTCTCATGAGCCGTTCTCTCAAGGGCAGTTCTCCAGAGAGCTCTTTCAGTCCCACCTACCTCGCGGGGTGTCTTGTTGTGGGGAGGGGAAGGGAAAGGAGTTTGTCAGCCGCTCTGAGACTCCTTCGGGTAGCGAAGGGCGGGGTATAAATCCAATCTCTTCTTCCTTCTCCCTTTCATCTGCCGCACACTTCTTGTTTATGTCTAATTACATTATTAAGGCATTGCTTCACTCCCAACGAGTGTAGGCAGGCATGGGATACTACCCCATGCGATGACGTAACATAACAATCGTCATCACCACCAGGTTATGACACAGAGAATGGTTTCCTGTCCACAGGAATGAATGAAAACGTACCCTGCCATTATGATTCATGGATTCAGGTGGGGTAGCCTGGTGGGGTAGCCGTGTTGGTCTGAAGAAGCAGAACCAAGTTGGAGTCCAGTGGCACCTTTATGACCAACACAAGTTCTATTCACAGTATAAGTTTTCATGCACAAGCACACTTCATCAGATACAGCGGAGAGAACCTCTTCAACCATTATGTATAGGGCAGTGATGGCGAACCTTTTAGAGACCGAGTGCCCAAACTGCGACCCAAAACCCACTTATTTATCGCAAAGTGCCAACACGGCCATTTAACCTGAATACTGAGGTTTTACTTTAGAAAAAAACAACTCATATGTTAACATAAGATGATCCAAACATAGTAAGGAAAGCAATCCCAAATGCTTTCATTTGCTTAAAATTATTTGGCAGAGAATTCGACACTTTAACGATGGTCTGGGCCTGGCTGGGGCGATGGCACGCGTGCCCACAGAGAGGGCTCTGAGTGCCACCTCTGGCACCCGTGCCATAGGTTCGCCACCACTGGTATAGGGGTTGGGGGTTGTTGTCAGGGAGGCCTGGTTGGAGCCAAAAGGACTGGGTGATTATAGCTGAGACTGAATGAAGAAGAGGAGGAGGAGATTGGATTTATACCCCGCCCTTCACTACCCAAAGGGGTCTCAGAGCGGCTTACAAACTCCTTTCCCTCCCCCTCCCCACAACAGACACCCTGTGAGGTAGGCGGGGCTCAGAGAGCTCTTGACAGAAACTGCTCTTTTTCAAGGACAGCTCTTACCAGAATTATGGCTTGCCCAAGGTCATCCAGCAGGTGCAAGTGGAGGAGTGGGGAATCAAACCTGGTTCTCCCAGATTAGAGTCCACACACTTAACCACTGCAACAAACTGCACAAAAGATCTGTGAATAGCAGTAAGTTAGCTTACAAATACAAAGGTTAACAAACAGATGTGGGAATCGGCACCGACAAGACAAATACAGTTCAATTCCGGGTACAAGCGAGAACCGAAAGATTGGTATGTACATTCCTCCAGATCCACAGAAATAGATTTCCTCAAATGTTGCACATAGTTCGGGGAAATGCTCCCTCTAAGCTGTGGAGTCCTGTGAGCGGAAATTCTACTTTGTGAGCTACCAGCATTAAAGGTGTGAGCAGGCAGGTGATTTGGCTACTGTATAAATGAGTTTCCTGAGGTAAGACAAAAATGTGTGAGCCGGAGGGTAAGAAACTGTGAGCTAGCTCACACTAACTCAGCTTAGAGGAAACACTGGTTGGGGGGTGCTAGTTGCCTGGAAGAACTAATTAGAGTCAAGATGTCTAAGTAACTGAGCAGTCAATACAGCTAATACAGTTCATTATGATTTATGGAGATCTGTCTTTGTTTACATCGGGATCAATCCAAATTTTAAGCGAAAATTATAGTCTGTTTAAGCATTCGTTGCAGTTTTTCGTACCAGGCTAGTTATTATGATACAGTTTAATACTTGTGAATGTTCAGTGTTAGGTAGGCAAGGAACGCTCGCAGCAAGCTGAATCCGACCCTGCGGTCAATGCTCCCTCTAAGCTGTGGAGTCTCGTGAGCATAAATTCCACTTTGTGAGCCACTGGCATTAAAGTTGTGAGCAGTGTTCCCTCTAAGCTGAGTTAGTGTGAGCTAGCTCACAGTTTTTTAGCCTCTGGCTCACAGATTTCTGCCTTAGCTCAGGAAGGATGGCTCCAGAGCAAACCAATTTATGCAGTAGCCAAATCGCTCACTCACAACATTAATGCTAGTAGCTCAGAAAATAGAACTTTTGCTCACAGGACTCCACAGCTTAGAGGGAACATTGGTTGTGAGCCAGCGATTTGGCTGGCTGCATAAATGAGTCTGCTCTGGAGCCATCCTTCCTGAGCTAAGACAAAAATGTGTGAGCTGGAGGCTGAAAAGCTGTGAGCTAGCTCGCACTAACACAGCTTAGAGGAAACACTTCCTCCGGTCCACCAAGGTCAGTATTGCCTACTCACACTGGAAGCCGCTTTCCAGGGTCTCAGACAGTGGTCTTTTATATCTCCACCTGCCTGTTAACTGGAGATACTGGGGACTGAACCTGGGACCTTCTGCATGGCAAACAGATGCTCTACCACTGAGCCACAGCCCCTCACCAAAACACAAAGCTGCCAAATACTGAATCAGACTTTTGGTCCATCAAGGTCAGTATTGTCTACTCAGACTGGCAGCTGCTCTCCAGGGTCTCAGGCAGAGGCCTTTCCCATCACCTATGGCCTGTTAACCACCAAAACCGATCAGATCCTCATTTATGACAAAATGGGATCCGATACTGGATTACTTAACCAAAGAGGAATTCATTCTCCCTCAATGGTCGCAATTTCAAAAATGGCCGTAGATTTCATTAGGTTTTACTTAACAGAACAAAATACTGTTAGGTAGGATGACTTATGATAATTTATAAATTTCTGTACTAATAACACTACTATGCCTTCATATGTTAAACAATCATACACTAGACTGCTAATTTTATTATAATTGTATTATATTTTTGCAATTTTATATTCCCATCTGTGTATAACTTACAGATTTGATACACAGAAACAACGCTTAGTTGATTGGGAATGGATTGTTACAAGGAAAACGTTAAACTGTTATGGATGAAAAAGTGGTTTTTCACGTTGGATGACAATGCTTATTTCTTGTTATCACTGTTATTGTCTGTATTTTGTTGTAACACTTTTATTAATAAAACCAAAAATATAAATAAATAAAAAACCTATGGCCTGTTAACTGGAGAGACCTGGGATTGAAACTGGGCCACTGTGGGATACAGAGTGTTGGACTGGATGGGCCTTTGGCCTGATCCAACATTGGCATCTCTTATGTTCTTATGGGACCTTCTGCATGCCAAGCAGATGTTATCCCTCTTCGCCACAGCCCCCTCCCCGAAACAGGAAATACCTCTCTAAAAGTAAAACAGCTCATACTTTCAGGGCAATAGAAAGAAATCAAAGTTACTTTGTGACCAGTAACTGATGTGGGCAGACCCGCAGATTTAATGAAAACCATGCCTCAGATCCTTAATGACTGAATATACTGTCTTTTGCATGTGCTTGCTTCTACTGCGATTGGGTCCCACTATAGCCTATTGGTTTTGAAAAAGGATTATTCAAAACATGGCAGCTTGTATCCGGACTACGCATCTCTATGGGCTTATGGAATTCAAGAACGTTTGGATTATCTAGGAACTATGTGAGTCCACTCCATGATGAATGAATGTCAAGTTGGACTATGATATTACAATACAACTGGAGTGAGACACACTGAAATTTTTGGGACTTTATTTTTCTGTCATTCTGTATATTTGTTGTTTCTGGCAAGAACACCTTGGCTTCATAGAGTTATATTTCTGAATTACTGAACGTGGCATTAAATATTATTTTTATAATTTTTTTTATCTTTAGCCAGCCGTTTTCTTGCGCTCTGTATCCGATACATTTCGTACACACGGCGGGTTTAAGTTTATTAATTCCATTTTTGGGCATTCGTTCGTGTTCCGTGCGTATGTGCATTTTTCTGGGGAGGGGGAGTCTACAGGCTTCGCCGGATCCCCAAAGGAGTCCGTCGCCACAGCACTAGACAATCCATCGCTGCAGAAAAATTGCCACAGACAAGAAACCAGAGAATCCCTTTAATCTGCTTGGAGAGCTAGAGAGCGCATTAAACGATCAAGCTCTAAAGTAAATTTGAGGGTTTGCCCCCCCCTAAATGTAAACAAAATCTCCCAAAAAGGAAGAAGCACACACCCGCTGCAGGAGAAAATATCCGACCAGACCAAGAGCCCGGAAAACAGGTCTGTACAAGAATTGCACCACTGGGAACAAGACAAAAGAAACAGAGCCCTTAAGCTAAATCCAATGGGGGTGGGTGGGAGCCGACAGTCCAGATAAAGCCAGTTTCCAAACAAAAGGAAGGAATTATCCAGTGCTCCTGCAACCTCCGAAAGCCAAAAAAAAGTGGCAGGAAGCAGTAATTGCGGTAAAAACTGTGGTTTCCAGCACAAGGTGCAAAGTCCCCAGAGTCTGAGTCATGCCTGAGCAATGACGTTCCTAGGTAGCCTTAGGACAGCGCTGGCTCCTAGCCTCTATTTCTCCCCGCCACCACCCCACCAAAATTTGCAATGCAAGTGTAGTGCCCTAACCAAGATCATGCGCCATGCAAAGTGTGTTCCACATTCAAAAGCTCTACAGATCCAGTCCTACTGTCTCACACAGGGGGCAACCATTTCCTCCGAAGGGCCAATGACAGGGCATGGAGGTTGAGGCCTTCCCCTGACAAGAACCTCAGAAGAGACCTGCTGGGTCAGACCAGCGGTCCATTGAGTCCAGCATGCTCTCTCACACAGTGGCCTCAACCGATTCCTCTGGAGGGCCAACAGACAGGGCAGAGAGGCCGCGGCCAGAACATGAGAAGAGCCCTGCTGGATGAGCGGCCAACCAGTTCCTCTCAAGGGCCAACAACAGGGCAGAGAGGCTGAGGCCTTCCCCTAATAAGATCAGAAGAGCCCTGCTGGATCAGACCAGTGAAGGTCTATCTAGTCCAGCCTCCTGTCTCCCACAGTGGCCAACCAGTTCCTCTGGAGGGCCAACTACAGGGCATGGAGGTTGAGGCTTTCCCCTGAGAAGAACCTCAGAAGAGCCCTGCGGGATCAGACCAGTGAGGGTCCATCTAAGCCAGCATCCTGTCTTACCCAGTGGCCAACCAGTTCCCCTGGAGGGCCAGCAACAGGGCAGAGAGGCTGAGGCCTTCCCCTAAGAAGGTCAGAAGAGCCCTGCGGGATCAGACCAGTGAGGGTCCATCTAAGCCAGCATCCTGTCTTACCCAGTGGCCAACCAGTTCCCCTGGAGGGCCAGCAACAGGGCAGAGAGGCTGAGGCCTTCCCCTAAGAAGGTCAGAAGAGCCCTGCGGGATCAGACCAGTGAGGGTCCATCTAGTCCAGCCTCCAGTCTCCCACAGTGGCCCACCAGTTCCCTTGACAGGGCCAACAACAGGGCAGAGAGGCCAAGGCCTTCCCCTGAGAACACCAGAAGAGCCCTGCTAAGTCAGACCAGTAAAGGTCCCTCTAGTCCAACATCCTGTCTCCCACGGGGCCAACCAGTTCCTCTGGAAGGCCAACAAACAGGGGAGGGAGGCCGAGGCCTTCCCCTAATAAGAACATGAGAAGAGCCCAGCTGGATCAGACCAGTGAAGGTCCATCTAGTCCAGCATTCTGTCTCAACCAGTTCCTCTGGAGGGCCAACAACAGGGCAGAGAGGTCCTCCCCTGATATTGCCTCCAACGCTCCCTCTAAGCTGTGGAGTCTGATGAGCAAAAATTCTACGCTGTGAGCTACTGGCGATAAAGTTGTGAGCCAGCGATTCGGCTACTGTGTAAATTAGTTTGCTCTGGAGCCATCCTTCCTGAACTAAGACAAAAATGTGTGAGCCGGAAGCTAAAAAACTGTGAGCCGGCTCACACTAACTCAGGCTTGGAGGGAACATCGGTCGTCTCCTGCCTCTGGAATTCAGAGGCTTAGTGAGAGAGACAGATAACAGCAATGAATTATTTCCCTCTCCCAACTCGACAGCATGCAATGAAGGGGATGACAGTAGGTGCAGGACAGGAAAAAAGGAAATACTACTTTACACAGAGAGTGATTCAAATATGGACTTCAGTGCCAGAGGATGTAGTGATGGCCGCAGGAGCAAACAGCTTTCCAAGAGAATTCGATAAATTCATGGAGGTCTATCAGTGACTACTAGTTATGGCGACTGAAGAGAATCTCTACGTGCAGAGGCAGTCAACCTTTGTCCAGGAGGCAACACCAGGGGAAGGCCTTGGCCTCTCCGCCCTGTTGTTGGACCTCTAGAGGAACTGGCTGGCCCCTGTGTGAGACAGGAGGCTGGACTAGATGGACCACTGGCCTGATCTAGCAAGGGTCTTCTGATGTTCTTATGAAAGCCTCAGCCTCTCCGCCCTGTTTGCTGGACCTCTAGAGGAACTGGCTGGCCCCTGTGTGAGACAGGAGGCTGGACTAGATGGACCACTGGCCTGATCTAGCAAGGGTCTTCTGATGTTCTTATGAAAGCCTCAGCCTCTCTGCCCTGTTTGTTGGACCTCTAGAGGAACTGTTTGGCCCCTGTGTGAGACGGGATGCTGGACTAGACGGACCATTGGTCTGATCCAGCAGGGCTCTTCTTGTGTTCTTATCAGGAGAAGGCCTGGAGCTCTCTGCCCTGTTGTGTGAGATGGGATGCTGGACTAGATGGACCACTGGCCTGATCCAGCAGGGCTCTTCTTATATATGAAGGCCTCGACCTTTAAGCCCTTTTTTGGGCCATCCAGAGGAACTGGTTGGCCATTGTGTGAGACAGAATGCTGGACTAGATGGACTATTGGTCTGATCCAGCAGGGCTCTTAGGTTCTTCTCAGGGGAAGACCTTGACTTCAATGCCCTGCGGTTTTCCCTCTAGAGGGAATGGTTGGCCCCTGTGTGAGACAGGATGCCGGACTAGACGGACCATTTGGTCAGATCCAGCAGGGCCTTTCTTGTGTTCTTAAGAGACGTGCTCGGTTCCACACCTGAGCTCACATCTATATGCACCAAAGGGTGAGGGGGAAAACTGATAACCGGATGACAAAACACCGGAGGCGCCTTGGAATGACAACAGACAACATGCTCACGTAAACCACACGCCCCACAGAGTTCAAGAGTAGGCACGCCTAATGGCGCGCCCATAATCAATGAATCCAATAACTCTCCAACAGAAGCCTCGGAGAAACCCGCCGACCTCTGAAGGCTGACGGATTTATAACGCGACCCAGGTGGGGATTCGAAAGCATTTCCCCCCCAGACACCTGTACTACATACCTGAAACAGCTCTCCCCTCCCTCCCTCCGGCCAGGAGGGTTTACCCACAGGATGCGTTCGTGATAAAGATCTGGGCCTGAATCATCGCTGCAACCGATTAACCAGAGTCTCTGGGCATTCCTCAGACTAGCAAGATTTTATCCGAGATAAAATGTCTGCCGGGAGAGAGCTCACAAGACGGACGCAAGTCCACAAAAGGCTGAACCTGAAACGGCAAGGTTTTCTTTTCTTTAAAGCGTCAGCAGAGCCCCGTCTGAATGAAGCCGGCCCACGGGTAAACTGCATTTTACTGTGGATTCCTCCCCTTTAAACCGATTTCACCTCTTCCAGCAACCACCTACTAAGGCTAACTTTTTTTTTGATTCCCCCTCCCGTATTTTTTTCAATTAAACAATTCTCTAACAACCCTGAATCGGACGGCCCAGGCTAGCCCGATCCTCATCAGATTTTAGAAACTAAGCAGGGTTGGTCTCGGACCTCAGTGTTCCCTCTAAGCTGAGTTAGTGTGAGCTAGCTCAGTTTATTAGCCTCTGGCTCACACATTTTTGTCTTCGCTCAGGAAGGAGGGCTCCAGAGCAAACTAATTCACACAGTAGCCAAATCACTCGCTCACAACTTTAATGCCAGTAGCTCACCAAGTAGAATTTTTGCTTACAAAACTCCACGGCTTAGAGGGAACATTGGTCTCGGTCAGTGTTCCCTCTAAGCTGAGCTAGCTCACAGTTTTTTAGCCTCCAGCCTGGTGTCGTGGTTAAGTGCACGGACTCTGATCTGGGAGAACCGGGTCTGATTCACCCACTCCACCGCACGCAGCTGCTGGCGTGACTTTGGGTCAGTCACAAGTCCTTTCAGAGCTGTTCTCTCAGGAGCAGTTCTCGAAAGAGCTCTCTCAGCCACATCTACCTCACAGGGTGTCTGTTGTGGGGAAGGGAAGGGGGTTTGAAGGGCAGGATATAAATCCAATCTCTTCTGTTCTTCTTTTGTCTTAACTCAGGAAGGATGGATCCAGCGCAACCTAAATTATGAAGTCGCCAAACCGCTCGCTCACATAACTTTAACAGCAGTAGCTCGCAAAGTAGAAATTTTTGCTCGCGAGACTCCACAGCTTAGAGGGAGCATTGGTCCAGCTTAGTACTTGGATGGGGGACCACCGAGGAAGTCCAGGGCTGCTATGCGGGGGCAAACAATCAGAGAACCATAGAGCTGGAAGGGACCTCCAAGGTCATCTAGTCCAATCCCCTGCACAACGCAGGAAATTCACAAATACCTCCCCACCCCCAAACTGACTGCTGTTCCAAGCAAAAACAATGGCAAACCACCTCCATCTGTTTCTTGCCTAGAGATGTAAAATTTCCGGAAATTTTGAAGCTCGGAAAAAACCCCAGTTTTTTTCCGGGGAAAACGGAAATTTTCGGAAAAATTGAAAAAAATGCTACATTAGCATTTCTTTTGTCTTTTCTAGATTGAAAGTCATTCTGTTACTTTAGGAACATAAAATATGACTATGGACATTTTTACTTGGCATGAAATTATCACAACTAGCATATTAAAAATATAGTGTATCCAAACAATTATTACAAACAGAATACCCACCCACATGCAAAAACAAAACTGAAACTTTTTTATTTTCTTCTGATATATATATTAGAAATTATTTGGAAAATATTTGTCTTAAAATATTTTATTCGTCATGTTAAAATAAAACGTTCCATAATCAATTTTTTTTCTTTTCTTTTTTCAATTTTTCGGGAAAAAACAAAAAGGCTTCAGGGAAAAAACGGAAAAAAACCATTTCCCCCCCGAATTTTTCCGGGCCTTCACATCTCTATTCTTGCCTTGACCCGGATGGCTCACTTGATTCTGAACACAGCAGATCTTGGAAGCCAAGCAGCATTCGCCCAGGTTAGCGCTTGGACGGGAGACCACCACCAAAGACGTCCAGGGCTGCTACATCGAGACCGGCAACGGCAAACAACCTCTGCACCTCTCTTGCCTTGAAAAAGAAATCTACGGGGTCGCCACAAATTCACCGCAACTCGAGGGCACCTCCCGCCACCAAACAGAAAAACACTTCAGGCTTCCGGGACGTCAGACAGACCAATCAATCTAACAAGCAGCGTAGGAGGAGGCAGATTGCAGAACACACCTGTAAATCTATTCTCCTCGGGGAAATTTTTTAGAGGAGAGGAATTGTGGATTCTTTTCTGTAAACACAAGAAACAGGATGTGGTACACGAAAAAATTCAGGGCATGTGGGAAGCCACTGGCAACTTTTCCCCATACCTGAGCTTCAGTCAGGTTCTTTAATTTTACAAAGGTGGGACAACCCACCTACAAAGCCAGGTCCTCGCTAGTAGAAGCACCGTGCCAAAGGAACGGAGACTCAGGGCATTCCTAAGAGTTTTTGCCTTCCCTTCGACTACCTGGTGGCTTACTCCAGCCGGTCTCACTGGGCCTTGCAGCTGAAAAGATTTCTCCCGGCAAAAATACCTCCGAGATCTGAGAAAGCAACCGCTCGGCCACCACAGATCGCTCGCGTTCCAAGGCTCCTGTCTGGTTTTCCCCGCAACAGGCCACGAGTGCGAAAGACAGTCTGCACACGCTTTGGTGCACCCCTCGACAGCTGTATCCCCGAGTCCTGGGACTCCGCCAGGACAGAAGGAACCGGTTCCCAGTTTCAACTGTGGCTTCCATCAAATGATGAGTAACCCGTCTTGGCTTGAGTAGAAAGAGGGAGGAAGAATCCACCCTGGCTTTTCTGCACGGCTGCCAATTCTGTTCTCGCATGGAGGTTTTGATGGATCTGCAGATTTGGGGCATCCGGCCCAATATTGCGTTTCAGCAACAGCGACTGCTTCTGAAACCCACAAGATTTGGTTCTTTTCAATTCCCCGATCCGTTTTGTCCAGCACTCGTGGGAGAAAACACAGGCGATGACTCTCGATTTAAACACCTAGATTTGAATCCAAGAGTGCCTTAGAGATCAACTGGATTTCCCAGAGTAGGAGCTTTGGAAAGTCAAAGCGCCCTTCGTCAGATGCAAATAGGAAAGGGTGCAGGGCTCTCTAATCCTACTTGTAACTGATCAAAGGTTCTCTGACTCTGGAAAGCTCATCTCTGCAAAATGTGCAAGAGTCCAGTAGCACCTCGACGACTAACACAATTTGTGGCAAAGGTGAGCCGTGACTCAGGAAAGCGCCTCCCCTGCCACAAATGTTGTTAGTCTTCAAGGTTGCCAGACTCTGGCTCTTTTCTACCGCTACAGACCAAACATGGCTACCCAATCTTGATCGATCACTAATTTTGTTAGTCTTCAAGGTGCTGCCGGACTCTTGCTCTTTCCTGTCGCTACAGACAGACTAACGCGACCACCCCAAACTGGTCCTGGGTTCGAATCCAGACGTTCCACTGCAGACCCGCCAGGCTACCCGGTGAAACTAGCTTTATATTTTTTAAAATAATAA
>NW_015169178.1:521754-530390 GCF_001447785.1 Gekko japonicus | reverse complement strand
CAAAGGTTAAAACGGCAGCTGGGAGTGTTTTAATATCCAATATTGCAAAATAAAAATAGTAATTAAAGCTTCGAAGAAAGCTTTCAGGGTTTGGAACAGTCAAATCATGCAATTAAAAAAATAATAATAATAAAACGCGCCCTTGGATTTCCCACCGCGGTTGTTTTTTTAAACATCAAGCGGGTTTTGCATTGAAACAATGGGATTGCAAAGAAAAAAAGGAAAGAAATAGTTCCGGCGACTCAAGAGACAGGCGGTGCGGCAGGCGCCTTACCAAGCTGTCCTCCTCGCTCCGCACATCCACCAGCGTACAGAGGCTCCGCGCCCCGTTCATGGCTCGCCCGTCCGCGGCGACGCTCCCTCCGGAATGAAAGGGAACGCGGCCACGCCCGCTGGCTTATATAGCGGCCACGCCCACTCGCCTCGAGCCCACGCCCCCTTCTCTTTCAATCCCCGGGCCGGCCGGGCGCTCGCGCTCTGCCTCAGGCCGCGCCCACGCGTCGCCTTAGTGGCTCTCCCAGCGTTCTGGCCACGCCTTTCCTCGAAGCCACGCCCACTGGCTCCTACTCTGCCGGTTTCTGGCTGCTCCGGGCGGCCGCTGCTGGAGCTCCGCCCCCTTCTCCCCAAGCCCCGCCTTCGCGCAACCCCCCCTCCCGCGTCCTACGCGTTTGCTCGCGCGCTACTGTGCGGGTTTCTTGAGCCTGTTTTTGGTTGCAAAAAGCCAGTTGCAAAGGGGAGGGGAGAATGGCGTGCAGAGTCAGGCCTCTGGCCAATCGACAGCCATGACCTCACTGCCTGGGGTGTTCCCTCTAAGCTGAGCTAGTGTGAGCCAGCTCACCGTTTTTTAGCCTCCGGCTCACACTTTATTTTGGCTTAGCTCGGGAAGGGTGGCTCCGGAGGCAAACCAAACCCACAACAGACACCCTGTGAGGCAGGTGGGGCTGAGAGAGCTCTCTCCCGAGGACTGCCTGTGAGAGAACAGCTCTGAGAGAACTTGTGACTGATCCAAGGTCATTCAGCGGCTGCATGTGGAGGAGTGGGGAAATCAAACCCGGCTCTCCCAGATTAGAGTCCGCACTCTTTAACCGCTATACCAAACTTGGATTTATGCCCTGCCCTTCACTCCGAGTCTCAGAGCGGCTTACAGACTCCCTCCCCCTCCCCACAACAGACACCCTGTGAGGCAGGTGGGGCTGAGAGAGCTCTCCCGAGGACTGCCCGTGAGAGGACAGCTCTGAGAGAACTTGTGACTGACCCAAGGTCACACCAGCAGCTGCAATGTGGAGAGAGTGGGGAAATCAAACCCGGTTCTCCCAGATTAGAGTCCGCGCTCTTTAACCAAACTGGCTCTTGGTGCTTGGGGGGGGGCAAGAGTGGGAGGGCTTCTGGAGCTCTGGCCTCAGCGGTGGACCTCTTGATGGCCCCCTCTTGATGGCCCTCTGTGTCACTGTGTGACACAGAGTGTGGGACTGGAGGAGCCAAATCGCTCGCCCACCACTTTAATGCCAGTAGCTCACAAAGTGGCATTTTTTCTCACCAGACTCCACAGCTTAGAGGGAGCGTTGGAAGTGATGAGTCAAAATGATAGTCTAGCCTAGGGTTGCCAACTCCAGGTTGGGGGTTCCTGGAGATTTGGGGGGGTGGAGCCTGGGGAGGGTGGTATTTGGCACGGGGAGGAGCCTCGGCAGGGTCTAATGCCCTCGAGTCCACCCTCCAAAGCAGCCATATTCGTCCAAGGGAACTGATCTCTGTTGTCTAGAGATGGGGCTGTAAATCCAGGAGATCTCCAGGCCCCAGCTGGAGCTTGGCAACCCTTATTTCTAGCCTCAGGATCAGGTCCCCAAGTGGTGGACATGCAGATAACTACCCAGCCGCTAGCTAGCAGGGGAATGAAGAACAATAACTATGGCTGCCGACTCTGGGTTGGGAATTTCCTGGAGATTTGGGGAGGGTGTCGTCTAGGAGGGCTGGATTCAGGGAAGAAAAAGAGAAGAGATTGGATTTATACCCTGCCCTTCATTCAGAGCGGCTTACAAACTCCTTTCCCTTCCCCCTCCCCACAACAGACACCCTGCGAGGTAGGTGGGGCTGGGAGAGCTCTTTTGAGGACTGCCGTTGAGAGAACAGCTCTAAGAGAACTTGTGACTGATCCAAAGTCACACCAGCAGCTGCATGTGGAGGCATGGGGAAACAAACCCAGAGTCCGTTCACTTAACCACTACACCAAACTGAGGAGGGAGCTCAGGAGGGTTTAATGACATATACAGTCCACCCCCTAAAGTAGCCTGGGAGAGACCCAGCCCCTACCCGGAGTTAAACAATCAAACTACATACAACTGCGATATGATTAATGCATTTGGTGTAAACAGTCGTATTTCGGAAGCCGTGCTAACGTCCTTTTTATAATTACGGGCTCCCTACCTGTCTCGCCCCGGCCTAGCCACCGTAATCCATGCAACGGTCACCGCCGGGCTAGACTACTGTCATTTGCTCTACGCGGGCCTGACCCAGAAGCTTCGACTGGTCCAAAACACAGCCGCGCAGGTCCTTACGACCACCACCACCACCCCGACGGCACACATTCGACCAGTACTGCGTGAGCTGCATTGGCTTCCAGTGGAGCACCGGATCAGGTTGAAGGTGCTGGTTTTGACCTTCAATATTTCTATACACCTTCAAGGCCCTTAGCGGTCAGGGACCCTGGAAGAGCATTATGCTCAGGAAATTAGAACATCCTGGTGGTCCCTGGCCTGAGAGAACTCCGGCTGTCCTCAACCAGGGAACGCTCTGGCGGAATATGTACATAAATGTTGAGAACATGTTCCACTACTGATTGGATGCCTGGCTTTATATGAGTATTAGGACTGAATTTTTCCTGTATTACTAGTCTGTGCTTTATGAGTGGATGCCCGGCTTTATATGAGTATTAGGACTGAATTTTTCCTGTATTACTAGTCTATGTTTTATCAGTGCTGTGTGAAGGATTTTTCCTACATATACATGATTGAAGTCGTCTGTACATGATCAGTACTTGATGAAGTAGTTTGAACTCTTTGAAGAAGAACCCTCGAAACGAAGATCAAAATCCAGAGTATTCGTCAACTACTTATGAACTTATGTATACTATTTATGGAGCTGTGGTGGCTCAAGTGGTTAAGACGCTGAACTGCAGGCTGTGGAAGGTCAGTAGTTCAGCAGTTCGAGACCCGGGTGCTGCATGATGGAGTGAGCTCCCGTCTCTAGTTCCAGCTCCTGCCAACCTAGCAGTTCGAAAGCAAGAAATTGCAAGTAGATCAATAGGTACCACTTCGGTGGGAAGGTAACAGCGTTCCGTGCGCCTTGGTGTCTAGTCATGCCGGCCACATGACCACGGAAATGTCTTCGGACAGCGCTGGCTCTTCGGCTTTGAAACGGAGATGAGCACCGCAACCCTATAGTCGGATTCGACTGGCTTTTGAGCAAGGGAACCTTTACTTTACCTTTATACTATTTATGGTCTTGCACATTTTATGATGTAATCTTGCTTTACAGATATGTGGTCCCTTGTTGTTTTTGTTAGTTTTGCTTTTGCTACAATATAATTTTCCTTTGCATGATCTTTGTGCACTCCATGGTCTGCGTTACTTATACAGTGCTTGTTTGTTTGTACTGTGTTATCACTATTGTTCTGGTGTTGTTTTTGATATGTAAAAGGTAAAGGTTCCCTTGCTCGAAAGCCAGTTGAATCCGACTCTAGGATTGCGGTGCTCATCTCCGTTTCCAAGCCGAAGAGCCAGCGCTGTCCGAAGACGTTTCCATGGTCATGTGGCCGGCATGATTAAACACCAAGGCGCACGGAATGCTGTTCCCTTCCCACCGAAGTGGTACCTATTTATCTACTTGCAATGTCTTGCTTTCGAACTGCTAGGTTGGCAGGAGCTGGGGCTGGACACGGGAGCTCCCTCCGTCATGCAGCACACTCGGGTCTCGAACTGCTGAACTACCGACCTTCCACAGCCTGCAGTTCAGCGTCTTAACCACTTGAGCCACTGCAGCTTATATGGCTGTTGTATAATTCTTTCCGCCAATCCTATATATTGTATGCAAGCTGTTTTTAATCTATCGATATTTATTTGGTTTGTTTTAACTTAGCCTTACATTGAAAATGGTGTATTATTTTGCTGTAAGCCACCCTGGACTCCACTTGTAGGGAAGGGCGGCCGAGCGAAATCCAATTAAACAAATAGATAAATAAATTTTATAATGACATGAAAAGGGCAACGTCCCTCTGCCGAGGGTCTTGAGAGACTTCCCAAGGTTTTAAAACTTCTAAGTCCTGCTCCATAATCCATTCATGCCCATGTGTCACTGGTACAGTGCATTCCCCGCTGTCGCTTCTGTTCCCTTGCTTTCTCGTGGCAGATCCCACATAGAATTTGGCTACCGAACGGGGAGTAAGTATGGCCAACCCAAAGAAATGGCTGTGGGTGAGGTTCGGTATGGTTCTGTTTTGAATGAAAGTAATATTATAGCTATTGGCTATTAGGAGCTGTGGTGGCTCAAGTGGTTAAGACGCTGAACTGCAGGCTGTGGAAGGTCAGTAGTTCAGCGGTTCGAGACCCGAGTGCGCCGCATGACGGAGTGAGCTCCCGTCTCTGGTTCCAGCTCCTGCCAGCCTAGCAGTCCGAAAGCGAGAAATTGCAAGTAGATAAATAGGTACCACTTCGGTGGGAAGGGAGCAGCGTTCCGTGCGCCTTGGTGTTTAGTCATGCCGGCCACATGACCACGGAAACGTCTTCGGACAGCACTGGCTCTTCGGCTTGGAAACGGAGATGAGCACCGCAACCCTAGAGTCGGACTCGACTGGCTTTCGAGCAAGGGAACCTTTACCTTTATTATAGCATTGGGGAAAGTGCAGAAAACGGCAACTCGAATGATAAAAGGGTCGGAACGCTTTCTCTATGGAAAAAGGTTAAAACGCTTGGGGCTCTTTAGCTTGGAGAAACGACGGCTGAGGGGTGACATGATTGAGGTTTATGCAGGTCGAGAAAGAAGTTTGGTGTCGTGGTTAAGTGCGCAGACTCTAATCTGGGAGAACCGGGTTCGATCCCCCACTCCTCCATTTGCAGCTGCTGGATGACCTTGGGCAAGCCATAGTTCTGGCACAGCTGTTCTTGGAAAAGAGGAGTTTCTGTCAGAGCTCTCTCAGCCCCACCTGCCTCACAGGGTGTCTGTTGTGGGGAGGGGAAGGGAAAGGAGTTTGTAAGCCGCTCTGAGACTCCTTTGGGTAGTGAAGGGCGGGGTATAAATCCAATCTCCTCCTCCTCCTCCTCCTCCTTTTCTCCCTTTCTCACCATACAATAACTCATGGGCACTCCATGAAATTGCTGAGCTGTCGGATAAACGGATAAAAGGAAGTCCTTTTTCACCCAAGGAGTGATGAACACATGGAATCCACTGCCACAGGAGGTGGCAGCGGCTACAAGCATGGACGGCTTCAAGAGGGAATTAGATAAGCATATGAAGCAGATAACATTGCTTATTTAATATATATGCAGAGTACATCATGAGAAATGCTGGCCTGGATGAATCACAAGCGGGAATTAAGATTGCTGGGGGAAAGATCAACAACCTCCGATATGCAGACGATACCACTCTAATGGCAGAAAGTGAAGAGGACCTTAAGAGCCTCTTGCTCAGGGTAAAAGAGGAGAGTGCAAAAGTGGGCTTGAAACTCAACATCAAAAAAAACTAAGATCATGGCATCCGGCCCCATCACTCCTTGGCAAATAGAAGGGGAAGTCATGGAAGTAGTGACAGACTTCATGTTCCTGGGATCCCAGATCACCACAGACTGTGACTGCAGCCATGAAATTAAAAGACGCCTGCTCCTGGGGAGGAAAGTGATGGCGAACCTAAACAGCATGATGAAAAGTAGAGACATCACCCTGCCAACAAAAGTCCGCATGGTCAAAGCAATGGTATTCCCAGTAGTCATGTATGGCTGCGAGAGTTGAACTATAAGGAAGGCCGAGCGCCGAAGAATAGATTCTTTTGAACTATGGTGCTGGAGAAGACTCTTGAGAGTCCCTTGGACTGCAAGGAGATCAAATCAGTCAATCCTAAAAGAAATCAACCCTGACTGTTCCCTGGAAGGCCAGATAATGAAACTGAAGCTCAAAGACTTTGGCCACCCAATAAGAAGGGAGCACTCACTGGAGAAGACCCTGATGCTGGGAAAGATTGAAGGTCAAAGAAGACGGGGACGGCAAAGGATGAGATGGCTCGTGGTGGGGGGGGGGGGGGGGGGGGAAGAGTGGGAGGGCTTCTGGAGTTCTGGCCCCACTGGTGGACCTCCTGATGGTCCCGGGGTTTTGGCCACTGTGTGACACAGAGTGTTGGACTGGGTGGGCCATTGGCCCAATCCAACATGGCTTCTCTTATGTTCTTATTGTAGATATCAGTTCCTTTGGAGAACATGGTTGCTGTGGAGGATAGCCCTCTAAGGCGCTATATCCCACTGCGGTTCCTCCCCTCCCCAAATCCTGCCATCTCCCGGCTCCACCCCCAAATATCCAGGAATTTCCTAGCCCAGTGTTGGCAACCTTTAGAGAATGCTGGAAACAAGCAAGAGACGATCCCTGTCGGTTCTATCTGCCAGCAACTTAGGTGCTGTGTTTTCGGACCAGTCGAAGCGTCTGAACTATCCTCTTAGGTAACCCAAGGAAGAGCGCAAAATTACCCTTCCAAGACCAGGCACACCTTTTCGCAAGGAAGGATGAAATTACAGGTGTGCTCTTGCCAAACCCCAGAAAGGTATAAAAATAAACACAAGAGCACGTGACAGCTCCTTCCCAGGGCTAGGATGGAAACTCTGCCGAGTCATGGGTAAAGGGCCCTTTCCCCTGCATAAACATGAGGGCTGGGACCTTGGCCTTCCAAAAATCAAATCGCCGTTTCTGAGATTGGTTTCCTGGAACCGTTGCTAGAACTAGGTGGGTAGCCCGATTAGTCTGAAGCAGCAGAGCAAAGTTGAAGTCCACCTTTAAGACCAACACAGTTTTATTCTGGGTATAAGCTTCCGTGCGCATGGTGTCTGAAGAAGTGTGCATGCACACAAAAGCTTATGCTCAGAATAAAACGTTGGTGGAGGAGGAGGAGGAGGAGGAGGAGGAGGAGGAGGAGATTGGATTTATAACCCCCCTTCACTACCCAAAGGGCTGCGGTGGCTCAAGTGGTTAAGATGCTGAACTGCAGACCGGAAGTTCCGTAGTTCAGCAGTTTGAGACCCGAGTGTGCCGCATGACGGAGTGAGCTCCCGTCTCTGGTCCCAGCTCCTGCCAACCTAGCAGTTCGAAAGCAAGCAATTACAAGTAGATAAATAGGTACCGCTTTGGTGGGGAGGTAACAGCGTTCCGTGCGCCTCGGCGTCTAGTCATGCCGGCCACATGACCACGGAGATATCTTTGGACAGCGCTGGCTCTTCGGCTTGGAAACGGATTCGACTGGCTTTCGAGCAAGGGAAACCTTTACCTCACTACCCAAAGGAGTCTCAGAGTGGCTTACAATCTCCTCTCACTTCCCCTCCCCACAATAGACAGTCTGTGAGGAATGCTCCCTCTAAGCTGTGGAGTCTTGTGAGCAACAATTCTACTTTTTGAGCTACCGGCATTAAAGTTGTGAGCCAGCGATGTGGCTACTGCATAAGTTAGTTTGCTCTGGAGCCATCCTTCCTGAGTGTAGACAAAAAGGTGTGAGCCGGCGGCTATAAAGCTGTGAGCTAGCTCACACTAGCTCAGCTTAGAGGCAACACTGCGAGGTAGGTGGGGCCGAGAGAGCTCTCTCAAGAACTGCTGGTGAGCTCTGAAATAACTCATAAGTGACCCAAGGTCACACCAGCAGCTGTATGTGGAGGAGTGGGGAATCAAACCCGGTTCTCCCAAATTAAAGTCCGCGCTCCTAACCACCACACCAAATTGGCTCTTGGCGATGTGTATTTTAAGAAAGGCACGGAAAATGAGTGACCGGCTGCCTTTCTAAGAACGAGCGGCAGCGTCTGCTAACCACACGGTGAGTTGCCCTCTTTCCAAAAGACGAAACATGGCTAAGTTATGTTGGTTTAATTGTTCCCTCTGTTCCGAGGGCAGGTGATTAATGGAGTGCAGATGCTCCAAGCCACTGGCTGCGTTGCTGGAAAACATCTCGTTCATGCCACGCGGAATATTCACCACCAAGCCAGAGCTGGGTACCAAAGGGCAATTATTTTCTTACTAGAGTTCACGGGAGGTGAGTTCATTAAAGTCAGGGGTCATTTCGTAGAAAAAGAGGCGCAGGAGCTCATTAGCATAACTTACTTTGCATATGCCACACCCCCTGACATCTCCAGAAGTGTGTCAGAAGGCAACACCCACCGCTCAGGCTCCACTGGACTGTTTTGGATTGCTAGCTATTGGGGGGGGGCGTGCAGATCTGTCCTCGCAGAGGAGGGAGAGCTTGTACCTAAATAAAACTTGGTCTTAAAGGTGCCACTGGACTGTTTTGGATTGCTAGCTATTGGGGGGGACATGCACATCTGCCCTCGCAAAGGAGGGAGAGCTTATACCTGAATAAAACTTGGTCTTAAAGGTGCCACTGGACTGTTTTGGATTGCTAGCTAT
>NW_015169178.1:506736-520304 GCF_001447785.1 Gekko japonicus | reverse complement strand
AAGGAGGGAGAGCTTATACCTGAATAAAACTTGGTCTTAAAGGTGCCACTGGACTGTTTTGGATTGCTAGCTATTGGGGGGGGCATGCAGATCTGTCCTCGCAGAGGAGGGAGAGCTTGTACCTGAATAAAACTTGGTCTTAAAAGTGCCACTGGACTGTTTTGGATTGCTAGCTATTGGGGGGGACGTGCACATCTGTCCTTGCAAAGGAGGGAGAGCTTGTACCTAAATAAAACTTGGTCTTAAAGGTGCCACTGGACTGGTTTGGGCCCGAGGGCCGGGAGGGGGGGGCTCTGCAACTTACCTGACTGCTTCTTGCTCTGACAGAGGGCTGCTGGGAGCAGGGGGTGGGGCTTGTTTCATGTGCTCTCTACTGCCGGAGCTCCGCTCCTGTGCGCTCCTGCAGAAAACGACCCCTGGTCAAGACTACTTTTAATTTGTGGGGCCGTGGGGTCAAAGGCCACCCCTAGGGTTTCCATGTACCCCCTGGCCACTGTCGGAGAATGGGGGGTGTCGGGTTGCCAGATCGAGGTTGGGGAACTCCTGGAGATTTGGGGGTGGAGCCCGGGGAGGACAGGGACCCCGGTGGGGTACAATATCACAGAGTCCACCCTCCAAAGTATCCCTTTTCTCCAGGGGAACTGATCTCTGTAGTCTCAACGTGAGCTGTAATTCCGGGGAGATCCCCAGGTCCCACCTGGAGGCTGGGATCCCCAACCGCTCTGGGTATTTTCATGTCAGGCCTGCAGCCTGGATTTTCTTCGTTTGGGGGGGGCATTTAAATCTTAGGGGGCAGTTAAATTACAGTTAATTACAGTCATCTGAATGCCTGTCTTTAAGGGGGGAGGCTCCGAGCCTGTTTCTAGCCCTTCCTTTCAAGGGACAGTGTAGCGAGCGCGTCAGTTCCTAGGGGGGAAACAGCTCAGAGGGCATTCAGTTGCTTTCAGAAGGTATTTAAATGCCTTTTGAGCAACGCTCCCTCTAAGCTGTGGAGTCTAATGAGCAAACATTCTACTTTGTGAGCTACTGGCATTAAAGTTGTGAGCCGATGATTTGGCTGCTGCATCAATTAGTTTGCTCTGGAGCCCTCCTTCCTGAGCTGAGACAGAAATGTGTGAGCCAGAGGCTAAAAAACGGTGAGCTAGCTCACACTCACTCAGCTTAGAGGGAACACTGCTTTTGAGGTCCCTTCCACAGTGTAAGGAAGAGAAGAAGAAGAAGAAGAAAAAGAAGAAGAGGAGGAGGAGGAGGAGGAGGAGGAGGAGGAGGAGGAGGAGGAGATTGGATTTATACCCTGCCCTTCATTACCCAAAGGAGTCTCAGAGCGGCTTACAAACTCCTTTCCGTTCCCCCCGCCACAACAGACACCCGGTGGGGTAGGTGGGGCTGAGAGAACTCTGGCAGAATCTTCTCTTTTTCAAGAACAGCTCTTATCAGAGCTATGGCTTGCCCAAGGTCATCCAGCAGCTGCAAGTGGAGGAGTGGGGAATCAAGCCCGGCTCTCCCAGATCACAGTCCGCGCACTTAACCACTACACCAAACAGAAGGGCACCTTCCATACATTCTCCAACCATTCCCCTTTCTGCTAGCCCGGTACCCCCTAGGTCATCCAGTGTTCCCTCTAAGCTGAGTGAGTGTGAGCTAGCTCACAGTTTTTTAGCCTCTGGCTCACACATTCTTGCCTTTGCTAAGGAAGGAGGGCTCCAGAGGAAACCGATTCATGCAGCAGCCCAATCGCTCGCTTACGACTTGAATGCCGGCAGCTCACAAAGTAGAATTTTGGCTCACAGCATTGTTCCCTCTAAGCTTGGTTAGTGTGAGGTAGCTCACAGCTTTTTAGCTTCTGGCTCACACATTTTTGTCTCAGCTCAGGAAGGAGGGCTCCAGAGCAAGCTAATGCATGCAGTAGTCAAATCGCTCGCTCACAACTTTTACACCAGTCGCTCACAAAATAGAATTTTTGCTCACAAGGCTCCACAGCTTAGAGGGAACATTGCGTCACAAGACTCCAGAGTTCAGAGTTAGCATTGGTCCCAGTCAAAAATAAGGTTTCTGGCATGGCTATTTGTGGGGCGGGGCTTTTAATTATGGGGGTCGGCCCCCGAAATGCCCCACAGGCCTGGAATGTGTATTTTAAGAAAGGCACGGAAATCGAGTGACCGGCTGCTTTTGTAAGAACGCGTGGCAGCATCAGCTAACCACACGGTGAGTGGCCCTCCCTCCAAAAGACAAAACATGGCTAAGCTATGCTAACGCCATGTTTCCCTCCGCTCCAGAGGCGAGTTATTAACCGAGTACAGATTCTCCAGGCCCCTGGCAAACACTGCATCCATTCCATAGTAAATAGTCACCACCAAACCAGACGCAGCAGCCTCCGTTCACCCTGAAAAGAAGCTTTCCCGGGGTGTATGTTTAACTCAACCTGGATGGCTCAGGCTAGCCCGATCTCGTCAGGTCTCAGAAGCTAAGTAGGCTCAGCCCTGGTTAGTACTTGAATGGGAGACCACCAATGAGGTCCAGGGTTGCTACGCAGAGGCAGGCAATGGCAAACCCACCTCTGAACCTCTCTTGCCTTGACCTCAATGGCCCAGGCTAGCCCGAGCTAAACAGATCTCAGAAGCTAAGCAGGGTCGGCCCTGGTGAGTACTTGGATGGGAGACCACCAAGGAAGTCCAGGGTTGCTATGCAGAGGCAAGAAAAGGCAAACCCACCTCTGTTCATCTCTTGTCTTGACCTGGATGGGCCAGACTAGCCCGAGCTAAACAGATCTCAGAAGCTAAGCAGGGTCGGCCCTGGTGAGTACTTTGATGGGAGACCACCAAGGAAGTCCAGGGTTGCTACGCAGAGGCAGGCAAAGGCAAACCCACCTCTGAACCTCTCTTGCCTTGACCTCAATGGCCCAGGCTGCCCTGATCTCATCAGATCTCAGAAGCTAAGCAGGTTCAGCCCTGGTTAGTACTTGGATGGGAGACCACCAATGAGGTCCAGGGTTGCTACGCAGAGGCAGGCTAAGGCAAACCCACCTCTGAACCTCTCTTGCCTTGACCTCGATGGCCCAGGCTGCCCTGATCTCATCAGATCTCAGAAGCTAAGCAGATTCAGCCCTGGTTAGTACTTGGATGGGAGACCACCAATGAGGTCCAGGGTTGCTACGCAGAGGCAGGCAAAGGCAAACCCACCTCTGAACCTCTCTTGCAAACAGGGCATTGTTCCTTTCCTTGAATGGTGAGGATCCAAAGGTAGACCACCCCTTTCCATGGAGGTTCCACGCTGCTGTGACTCTCAGGCAGGACAACCTTTGCTGCCGCAATTTCCAAGCGGAGCCCTTCTGGGGGGCATCTATAGGGGAAATAGATCTGGTCTTAACCATGACCTCAAACACATTTCCCCCTCCACCCAGCCGGTGTTCCCTCTAAGCTGAGTTAGTGTGAGCTAGCCCACGGTCTTTTAGCCTCCGGCTGACACGTTTTTGTCTCCGCTCAGGAAGGAGGGCTCCAGAACAAACTAATTTATTCAGTTGCCACATCGCTCGCTCACAACTTTAATGCCGGCAGCTCACAAAGTAGCCTTTCTGTTCACAGGACTCCACAGCTTAGAGGGAGCATTGCCCCCAGCAAATCTGCAGCTCCCCCATCTCTCTTGAGAGCCAGTGTGGTACAGTGGTCAAGAGCAGCACACTCTAATCTAGAGAACCGGGTTCAATTCCCCACTGCTTTACATGCAGCTAGCTGGGTGACCTTGGGTTAGGCACAGCTCTCTCAGAGGTCTCTCAGCCCCACCTACCTCAGCGGGTGACGGTTGTGGGGAGAGGAAGGGAAGGCGATAGCCAGTTTGGTGCACGGACTCTAATCTGGGAGAACCGGGTTTGATTCCCCACTCCTCTTCCACATGCAGCTGCTGGGGTGACCTTGGGTCAGTCACAAGTTCTCTCAGAGCTGTTCTCTCAAGGGTAGTCCTCGAAAGAGCTCTCTCAGCCCCGCCTACCTCACAGGCAGTGTTCCCTCTAAGCTGAGTTAGTGTGAGCTAGCTCACAGTTTTTCAGCCTCCAGCTCACAGATTTTTGTCTTTGCTCAGGAAGGATGACTCCAGGGCCAACTAATTTATGCAGTATCCAAATCGCTCGGTCACAAATTTCATGCCAGTAGCTCACAGAGTAGAATTGTTGCTCACAAGACTCCACAGCTTAGAGGGAACATTGCTCACAGGGTGTCTGTTGTGGGGAGGGGGAGGGGAAGGAGATTGTAAGCCGATCTTCCTTCGGGTAGTGAAGGGCAGGGTACAAATCCAATCTCCTTCTCCTCTCCTTCTCCACTCCTCCACATGCAGCCGCTGGTGTGACCTTGGGTCAGTCACAAGCTCTTTCAAGAGCTGTTCTCTCAAGGGCAGTCCTCAAAAGAGCTCTCTCGGCCTCGCCCACCTCACAAGGTGTCTGTTGCGGGGAGGGGGAAGGGAAAGGAGATTGTGAGCCGCTCTGAGACTCCTTCGGGTAGTGAAGGGTTGGGGTATAAAACCAATTCTTCTTCTTCTCTTTTGCCTCTGGGCTTGGCAGGCGAGGGGGTCCAGTTACTCCTGCTCAAGAGCACAGGGCTGCCAGACCTTAATGTGGGACCTGGAGATCTCCCAGTTTTACAGCCAATGCCCCAGAACACAGGGAATGTTTCCCCTGGAGAACATGGCCTTCGGGGGGGGGGGGGGCCTTCATTTAAACTGGTGTACAGCTGCCATGCCATTCCTCTAGTCCTGCCCCCCCCCCCGCTGCTCCTTGGTGCCTGCAGGTTTGCCAACTTCCAGATAGGTAGGGGGTTGCAGTCAGTGTTCCCTCTAAGCTGAGTTAGTGTGAGCCAGCTCATAGTTTTTTAGCCTCCAGCTCACACATTTTTATCTCCGCTCAGGAAGGAGGGCTCCAGAGCAAACCAATTTATGCCGTAGCCAAGTCGCTCGCTCACAACCTTAATGCCAACAGCTCACAAAGTTGAATTTTTGCTCACAAGACTGTACAGCTTAGAGGGAGCATTGGTTGCAGTACAAATAAGTTCGAAAGAATGAGAACTACTGCAAGTATGCAACTACTGGCTGTAATACTAATAAGCTTCCGAGTGAGTACAAAATTACAAAATATACAGTAACAGTAACATTTTGTATACCAGATAAATATTGTATTCCAGAAGTTGGTGTTCCATTTCGTAGCAAGGTATATTGTTCTAAAATAACTGTAAGAATGTTTCTTGTCAGGAGTTTTGATGTGTGAGGAAGTCATCACGAAACGGAACACCAACTCCAGGGAATTTCATCCATCACCTATAGATTATCTGGAATACAAAATGTTACTGTTACTGTATATTTTGAAATTTTGTACTCACTCGGAAGATTATTCGTATTACAACCAGTAATTGCATACTTGCAGTAGTTCTCATTCTTTCTAACTTCCAGAGAGGTGCTGGAGATGTCCCGGAATTACAACTGGTCTCCAGCTGATGGAGGTCGGTTCCCCTGGAAACGGCTACTTCGGAGGGTGGACTCTGTGGCATTCGACCCTGCTGGGGCCCCTCCCCAAGCTCCCGCCCCAAATCTCCAGAAATTTCCCAGAGGCAGCAACCCGGTACTGGCCCAGGGGCAATGTGTCGACAACCTCTCCTCTGGAGAACTCTCAGCAAAAGGTCCTTGTCTAGGGTTGCCAACAGGTCCTCCCTGCTCACCGGCAGGGGGTGAGGGGGGGTTAGGGTCACTGTATCCAGGTTGGGAAACTCATGGAGATTTGGGGTCGGAACCTGGGGAGGACAGGGACCTCAGTGGGGCACAATGTCATGGAGTCCACCTTCCAAAAGCATCCCTTTTCTCCAGGGGAACTGGTCTCTACGGTCTGGAGGGGAGCATTACTTCCAGAGGATCCCCAGGTCCCCCCTGGAGGTTGGCATACCTCATTCCTACTCACACTCCCCCCCCCTTGAGTCCCCTTGAGACACACCTGGGTCCAGAAGACCCCCTCCTTCACCTTTTGGTCTCAGAAGTGAGGATGGAGCAGCGCCGCACCTTCACCAGCCAGGACAGGCACCGAGAGCCTCCTGGGACACCTCCCCCTTGAGTCCCCTTGAGACACACCTGGGTCCAGAAGACCTCCTCCTTCACCTTTTGGTCCCAGAAGCGAGGATGGAGCAGCGCCGCACCTGCACCAGCCAGGACAGGCACCGAGAGCCTCCTGGGACACCCCCCCTTGAGTCCCCTTGAGACACACCTGGGTCCAGAAGACCTCCTCCTTCACCTCTTGGTCCCAGAAGCGAGGATGGAGCCGCGCCGCACCTGCACCAGCCAGGGGACAGGCACCGAGAGCCTCCTGGGACCCCCCCCCTTGAGTCCCCTTGAGACACACCTGGGTCCAGAAGACCTCCTCCTTCACCTCTTGGTCCCAGAAGCGAGGATGGAGCCGCGCCGCACCTGCACCAGCCAGGAATGGCACCGAGAGCCTCCTGGGACCCCGAAGGCGCCAGAAGGTTGCGGCTTCTTCCCTCCTGCTCGGAGCGTCCATCGAGAAGACCTTCACCCTGATGAGGGCGGGCAGGGGGCCGAGGAAGATGTCCGGGCGCTCCTTCTCCTTCTCCTCTGCGAGGAGGTGTGCTGTTTTCTCTTCTGTTCCAGCTCCTGCCACCTCCGCCTCTTTTCACCTGAAGAGGCTCTAATTGCTACATTCCCGGGCGGTTAGCTCATTGGAGGCCTGCGGTGGAAGGAAGGCCGCCTTCTCCTCCTCCTCCTCCTGGCTTCCTCATGGGGTTGCCAGCTCCAGTCTGGGGAATTCCTGGAGACTTGGGGGGGCTTTCACCTGGAGACTTGGGGGGAATTCCTGGAGACTTGGGGGGGGCTTTCACCTGGAGAACTGGGGGCTGTGGAGGGGGGAATTGGGGGTGGGCTTTCACCTGGAGTCTATGGTATACTGTAGAGTTTTTTAAAACATTATTTTTTCAACTTTGCAACTGTTCAAGACATCCCTAGCTCGATATCGTTTCAGTCTTCTCCCAGTGTTGAATATTTATACAATATAAACATTGTTCAACTTTTCTATCAATGAAAAGTTTAGATCATCTGATGATGATGATGAAGAAGAAGAAGAGGTGAAGAGAAGGAGATGGGAATTATACCCCGGCCTTCACTACCCAAAGGAATCTCATAGTGGCTTACAATCTCCTTTCCCTTCCCCTCCCCACAACAGACATCCTGTGAAGTAGGTGGGGCTGAGAGAGCTCTTTCAAGAACTGCTCTTAAGAGAACAGCTCTGAAAGAACTTGTGACTGACCCAAGGTCACACCAGCAGCTACATGTGGAGGAGTGGGTTTTCCTAGATTAGAGCCCATGCTCTTAACCACTACACCAAACTGGCAGGGAGTTGTTCCTGTTGGCAGAAGAGGATAGAACTCACAATAATGGGTTTAAATTAAGGGCAGGAAGGTACTGGCTGGATATTAGGAAAAATGTTTTTTACAGTAAGAGTTGTTCAGTGGTGTCACGAGGGGTCGGCTTGTAACAGTTCAGTGCCGGGAAGGTCGTCGGTCTGCCAAAGGGGAGCAGATCTTTTCTCCTTACCAGTTGAATCACTTGGCTTTCCTGCGCCTCCGTGTTGTTGTTTCTTGGGGGGGAGGGAGGGGGAACCACACTGGGCTCTCCTCTGTTTAAAAGCCTCCCTCCTGTTCCTGGGCAAGAGAAATCCTGGGAATCCCGTTCTGCTGGTGGGGCAGATGGACTTTGTTCCCCAAAGCTTGGGTGGGTGTAGTGCAAATAACTTATGTGAGGGTTGGAATACTCTTTCTCCACCCCATTACTCATTTAACAAAGATCATACCAGGGGAGTTCTCAAGAGCGATTAGAAAGGGATAGGTTATGCTGCAGTACTTGAACTACTTTAATCATTGAAACATAAGGCTGCAATTCGTTTTGTGGAGTAAGTCTCACTAAAATGGTAGAACTTATTCCTGTAGGGGCTGGCTAGAAGACAACCTGGTGTTGTCAGTGTTGTCCCTTTATCTCCCCCTTCCCTGGTATGTGGAATAGAAATTCAGTAAAAAAAACAACTGATGGCATGTGGCATGTGTTTGAAAGGCTTTGTATTTAAAAGACTTACTGTATTGGCCTAAATCCAGATGAGCAGCCGTGTTGGTCTAAAAAAGTGAAACAAAGTTTGAGTCTAGTGCATTTCTGGAGAACACGCAGCTCCAGTTGGTGCATGTTAACAACAACGGTGAAAACTTTGCCTCAAAGTTTGGTTGGCTTGTGGCTGTTGGCAGAGGATATCAAGGCCGTATGTGACCCTGTGGACCACTAAGGACTCCTTAGTGCTATTGCAGAGACGCAAGCCACAATGATACTGATTCCAGCTTCCACGGATCTAGTAAAAGCAGTCAGTTGCTAAAGCTCTGCTTTAGGATTGGCTTGCTCCAGAAATAAACACTTTTATGGACATCACTGGAAGTGTGTCAGAAGGCAACACCCACCACTCAGGCTCCACTGGACTGTTTTGGATTGCTAGCTGTTGGGGGGGGGGAATGCACAGATCTGCCCTCACAGAGGAGGGAGAGCTTGTCCTGAAGGCGGGCCGGGGGGGCGCTCTGCAACTTACCTGGCTGCTTCTTGCTCTGACTGAGGGCTGCTGGGAGCAGGGGGCGGGGCTTGTTGCATGTGCCCGCCCCCCTGGGCTCCTTACTGCCGGAGCTCCGCTCCTGTGCGCTCCCACAGGAAATGACCCCTGGTTAAAGTCAAGGACATGTTTCTTAAAATAAAAGAATCCCGTATTCGGTCGTACCACTGTGATATAGAAGTGGGGGTATGCCATAGAGCTGGCCCTCTGCATCTGAGCTCTGTAGTCTGGGAAACAGTGGTGGTTCCAGCAGAACTCCAGCTCCAGGCTGGCAACCCTGCTTCCTTGGAGAAATCCTCTCTCAGCAAGATCACCTCTCGGGAGTCTTGGAAGCTCAACCCCAGAGCGAGGTCCACACGCGGAAAGCAAAGAGAGCTGGGTTCCTTGGCAGGGCTTCCAAACTTCCTGGCTGGATCAGGCCCCGCAAAGGTCCGGTGTCTGTGAGAGAGGGTAACAAATTTTTCCCTTCTGGGAAGACCATACATTGGGCTCGGAGAGAAGAAGAAGAAGAAGAGATTGGATTTATACCCCGCCCTTCACTACCCAAAGGTGTCTCAGAGCGGCTTACAAACTCCTTTCCCTTCCCCTCCCCACAACAGACACCCTGTGAGGTGGGTGGGGCTGAGAGAACTCTGACACAAACTGCTCTTTTTCAAGGACAGCTGTGCCAGAGCTTGTGACTGACCCAAGGTCACATCAGCAGGTGCAAGTGGAGGAGTGGGGAATCAAACCCGGTTCTCCCAGATTAGAGTCCGCACACTTAACCACTACACCAAACTGGCTGGAGATGGTACCTATTCTACAGTTTGGGGTCGCGGTGAAGTGCGCGGACTCTGATCTGGGAGAGCCGGGTTTGATTCCCCTCGCCTCCACGTGCAGCCAGCTGGGTGACCTTGGGTCAGTCACAAGTTCTTTCGGAGATGCTCTCTCAGGAGTAGTCCTCAAAAGAGCTCTCTCCGCCCCACCTGCCTCACAGGGTGTCTGTTGGGGGGAAGGGAGTTTGTAAGCTGCTCTGAGACTCCGAGTGAAGGGTGGAGTATAAGACCTCCTCCTCCTCCTCTTCTCCTCCTCTTCTCCTCCTCTTCTCCTCCTCCTCCTCCTCCTCCTCTTTCTCCTTCTCCATCCTGGACCCATACATCTGTTCTGCTAATGGCAGCTCTTTGGCCCTATGGAAGAGTCAGCAGTTTGGATCTGGTGGGTTCCAACCTTTTCCTGGAGATGTGGGGATGGACCCTGGAGAGGGCAGGGTTTGGGGTACACTGCCATAGCGCCCACCCTCCAAAGCAGCTATTTTCTCCAGAGGGACTGAATTCTGCAGGCTGGAGAATCAGTTGTAATTCCATATTTCCAGGCCCCACCTGGAGGTTGGCATCCCTATTCGACCCACTGTGGCTTACCCCCGGCAACACAGATTCAGGTGGGTAGGCGTGTTGGTCCGAAGCAGTAGAACAAAGTTCGAAGTGGCACCACCTTTAAGACCAGCAAAGTTTTATTCGCGGTATGAGCTTCCGTGTGCGTGCACGCTTCCTCAGATACAGTGAAGTGGACGTCAACAGTCCATACATATAGTAAAGAGAGGGTGAACAGCAAATCAGCATGCAGCATAACGAAGATTGTTTTAACAGATGCAAAGACCAGACAGGAATAACACAGAGTGTCCCCCGAGGACTGCGGAGTTTGGATTCAAATCCACACTCAGTCAAGGAGGTCCCTATGTGAGCTTGAGCCAAAGACATGCCAGTTTGGTGTAGTGGTTAAGTGTGCGGACTCTAATCTGGGAGAGCCGGGTTTGATTCCCCCACTCCTCCACTTGCACCTGCTGATGTGACCTTGGGTCAGTCACAAGCTCTGGCACAGCTGTCCTTGAAAAAGAGCAGATTGTGTCAGAGCTCTCTCATCCCCACCCACCTCACAGGGTGTCTGTTATGGGGAGGGGAAGGGAAAGGAGTTTGTAAGCCCCTCTGAGACTCCCTTGGGTAGTGAAGGGTGGGGTATAAATCCAATCTCTTCTCTTCTTCTCTCCTGCCCCCTCATTGCAGGGGTGTTGTGCAGATAAAACAGAGGACGGGAGAACCATGGTTGCCAGCCTGAACTCCCCAGAGAAAGGACAGGACAACAAAAAATAGAACCAACCAGTCAATGAGATGTAGGCTGCCTCTATACACGGCGTTTCTGTCGAGCCACCGTGACTACCAGCCTTTAGCCAATTTATTATTCTGCATGGATTAGCATAATCCTTTTTAACAACCACTTCTTGTGGCAGTGAGTTCCGCAAGCTAAAAGGGAGGCGAGCTTGATTTCTTCATGGTTGGTGCGCGGTTGTTATACGCGAGGGCTGTTGCTAACTTTTCCTTCATGAGTAGGATCAGGGTCTATGAAGCCATACGATTCACGGCCACAGGAGGTGGCGGCGGCTACAAGCATGGATGGCTTCAAGAGCGAATTGGATGAGCATATGGAGCAGAGGTCCATCAGTGGCTATTAGTCACAAGCAATGCTCCCTCTAAGCTGTGGAGTCTTGTGAGCAAAAACTCTACTTTCTGAGCTACTGGCATTAAAGTTGTGAGCGAGCGATTTGGCTACTGCATAAATTAGTTTGCTCTGGAGCCATCCCTCCTGAGCGGAGACAAAAATGTGTAAGCCGGAGGCTAAAAAACTGTGAGCTAGCTCACACTGACTCAGCTTAGAGAAAACACTGGTCACAAGGTATAGACAGGAGCTCTCGGTCTGGGGCAAGGGATGCTCTGTCTTCTTGGTGCTTTGGGGGGGGGCAACAGTGGGAGGGCTTCTGGTGTCCTCGTCCCACTGCTGGACCTCCTGATGGCCCCTGGTGTTTTTGGCTACTGTGTCCGACTGGATGGGCCATTGGCCTGATCCAACACTGGCTTCTCTTATGTTCTTAAGGGCATCTCACGTGGTTTCCATGCTTCAGCTTTTGGAAAAGGGAATAGCTCTGCTGTTTGTGGTGAATATAAGAAGCCGGGGAAGAGAGAGGAAGGGCTGGTCCGATTGGGTTTCCAGATTTCCCGCCAGCAGAGCCAGTTTGGTGTCATGGTTAAGTGCGCCGACTCTAATCTGGGAGAACTGGGTTTGATTCCCCACTCCTCCACATGCAGCCAGCTGGGTGACCTTGGGTCACTCACAAGTTCTCTCAGAGCTGTTCTTTCAAGGGCAGTTCTTGAGAGAGAGCCCCGCCTACCTCACAGGGTGTCTGTTGTGGGGAGGGGAAGGGAAAGGAGGTTGTGAGACGCTCTGAGACTCCTTCGGGTAGTGAAGGGCGGGGCATAAATCCAATCTCCTCCTCTTCTCCTCCTCCTCCTTCCACAGCTGCATGACTAAGAGACGCAAGGTCTCCTTAAAGTACCTTTTCCGGTCACGATCATTCTGTGACGGGAAAAGTTGAACCGGGTACCCCAGGACGGGGCCTTCTTGAACGTGGCACCAAAGACTCAAAACTCCGTCTCCAGGGAGATTCGCCTGTCCCCTTCAGTTGCGTGCCTCTTCCGCCAGCGGGTGAAGTTTGTTTTGTTTCATTTGGCGTTCCCTCGACGATCCCTTCTTACTAACCAACGTTTCAATGGTTGTTTTTACGTTTCGTATGCGTGTTCACGCTTTCTGTTTGTTCAGGGCTAAGCAGCTGTATAGCGTGCAGGAAGGCAAACTTTGCCCAAGCCAGCTGTGCAAACAAAGGGCATTTCTGGACTGGCACACGTCTCCTCGCGATGGTTGCCAATTTCCCAGCGGGTCCCGGAGATGTCCTCGAATAAGAACCAATGTCCAGGTAAAAAGGTAAAGGTTCCCCTGCTCGAAAGCCAGTCAAGTCCGACTCTAGGGTTGCGGTGCTCATCTCCGTTTCAAAGCCGAAGAGCCAGCGCTGTCCGAAGACGTTTCCGTGGTCATGTGGCCGGCATGACTAAATACCAAGGCGCACGGAACGCTGTTTCCTTCCCACCAAAGTGGTACCTATTTATCTACTTGCAATTTCTTGCTTTTGAACTTCTAGGTTGGCAGGAGCTGGAACTAGAGACGGGAGCTCACTCCGTCGTGCGGCACACTCGGGTCTCGAACTGCTGAACTACCGACCTTCCACAGCTCACAGTTCAGCGTCTTAACCACTTGAGCTACCGCAGCTCCTATCTCCAGGTAGCAAAGAGCAATTCCTGTGAAGGGCTTGCGGGGGGAGGGAGAGGTTGCCGCGAGGGTTCCCAACCTCCAGGTGGTAACTGGAGACCCCCTGGAATCACAGCTGACCTCCAGGGGACAGAGATCAGCACCCCTGGAGAAAACGGCCGCTTTGGAAGGCGGACTCTATGGCATTATGACCTGCCGAGGCCCCCCAAACCCCGCCCTCCCCAGGCTCCGCCCCCCAAAACCTCCAGATATTTCCCAACCCGGATACGGCAACCCTAGTTGCTTCTTCGACAGAGACCGCGGTGGTTTCGTGGCATGATTTTTGTTTTTCTCCGCTCCTGTGTGTCAGAATCAAAGCCTATAATAAGATACACTCTTGCAAGAAGGTTTTATTTTATTAAAGCCATGAAACGGGTAGAACACAATCTCTGTCAGGAATGACACAATGGGCTTGATACAGGTATAATAAAGGAAGTTCAAAATAGCTTGGGCCAATAGATATGATTCCCGCTGGCGCCAAAAGATTCCCCTCGTGCCCAAACCTTGGGAACACAACGGTTTGAACTAATTAAACAAGCATTCTATTCTCACACTACATTGTATGATAGACTAAGCAAAAAGCCTCCAAGTGCAAACCACCTGCTGCATTACTGATAAGTTGCCTTCAAAGCTCTGTAAGCGTATACGGAAAGGAATGCAGTTACAACTAAACGCAGGGGGGTAGGTGTGGGCATGCGCATATGAATTACTGGACATGAAGGCGAAGGGGGGTTTGGATACAACTCATAAGCAAAGAAAATACACTTGGCAGCTTGCT
>NW_015169178.1:494903-506705 GCF_001447785.1 Gekko japonicus | reverse complement strand
CAGTGGGGCCAGGACATTAGAAGCTCTCCCACTGTTGACCCCCCCCCCCAAGCACCAAGAAGACAGAGCATCACTTGCCCCAGAGCCCCTATCTATACCTTGTGGCTAATAGTCACTGATGGACCTCTGCTCCATATGCTTATCTAATTCCCTTTTGAAGCCGTCCATGCTTGTAGCCGCCACCACTTCCTGTGGCAGTGAACTATACAATTCCTCCAGGAACGAGAGAGGGCAGCCAATAATCTTCTGGGCTGTGATGGTAACTCTCTGGAGTGGTTTCCTATCCACAGCCGTACAACTGGCAGTATGCAGAGTAGTGGTGATGGCATCCTCTGTGGATCTGTTTGCCTTACCTGTTGAATGTGCTGTGCTTTTTGGACTTACCTGCCTGATTTGATGAATTTACCTGTTGAATGTATTTGTTTGTGACGAACTTTCCTGTTGAATTTGTCTTCTTGTCATTGCATTATAGTAAATCAATATTTTTGATGACATATATTATTGTTTATATACATATTTTGTCCTTTAGTACGTTAGCCTGTACTACTTTAGCATCCTTTTTGCACAGCTTTTGGCTTTGGTACTTGCTTGGGGTTTTCACTGGGGGCAACTGCACCCTTTGCATTATGTTTCTTGCCTCTTCGAAAGCATCTGGTCAGCCACTGTAGAAAATAGACTGCTGAATTAGACGGGTGCCAAGGTCATAGCTTGCTTCGGGCGCCAAGATCCCTTGGGCCAGCCTTGGTTGAGTTGCCGTTTCAAGCAAAGGAAGTCGTGGAAGTGGTGACAGACTTCACGTTCCTGGGATCCCAGATCACCGCAGACTGTGACAGCAGCCATGAAATTAAAAGACGCCTGCTCCTTGGGAGGAAAGCGATGGCGAACCTAAACAGCATGATAAAAAGTAGAGACATCTCCCTGCCAACAAAAGTCCATATGGTCAAAGCAATGGTATTCCCAGTAGTCATGTATGGCTGTGAGAGTTGGACTATAAGGAAGGCCGAGCGCCGAAGAATAGATTCTTTTGAACTATGGTGCTGGAAAAGACTCTTGAGAGTCCCTTGGACTGCAAGAAGATCAAATCAGTGAATCCTCAAAGAAATCAACCCTGACTGTTCCCTGGAAGGCCAGATAATGAAACTGACGCTCACATACTTTGGCCACCCAATGAGAAGGGTGAAGAAGTACTTCCTCTTATCCGTCCCTGGAGAAGACCCTGATGCTGGGAAAGATTGAAGGTCAAAGAAGACGGGGACGGCAAAGGATGAGATGGTTAGACAGTGTCATCGACGCAACGAACATGAAATTGAGCCAACTTCAGAGGACAGCGGGAGACAGGAGGGCCTGGCGGGAGCTGGTCCATGCGAAGAGTCGGACTCGACTGTGCGACTGAACAACAACAACAACATAAGCAAAGAAAATACACTTGGCAGCTTGCTGACACTGTGTTTTGTTGCATTTGGTGGTTTTAGAATCGATGGGCATTCTATCTTTATACACAACTGATTTCCTTGCCCTGGTCGGGCGCCTTGGTCCGTGGGGGAGCAGAAAGAGACCGGGACTGTCAATCATCTCAGTGCCAGAGGGCACAATGTCACGAGACAACTGGGGTTGCCAATCTCCAGGTGGGGCCTGGAGCAGTGTTCCCTCTAAGTTGAGGATTTTTCTAACATAACCTTTATTATTAATGGTACTGCGGTGGCGCAAGTGGTTAAGATGGTGAACTGCAAACCGGAAGGTCTGTAGTTTGGCAGTTTGAGACCCGAGTGCCGTGTAACGGAGTGAGCTCCCGTCTCCGGTCCCAGCTCCTACCAACCAAGCAGTTCGAAAGCGAGAAACTGCAAGTAGATAAAGAGGTACCACTTCGGTGGGGAGGGAACAGTGTTCTGTGCGCCTCGGCGTCTAATCATGCTGGCCACATGAGCATGGAAATGTCTTCGGACAGCGCTGGCTCTTCAGCTTGGAAACGGAGTACCGCAAACCTAGAGTCGGCTTCAACTGGCTTTCGAGCAAGGGACACCTTTACCTTTACTCCAACATACTTATAACAATTATAAACTGTTATAACATTATTTAACAACTCATGGAACATTAGTCATGACAAACTAAGCAATAAATAAAATGCAAACATAACCATACATACAATGTTTTTTTTTCCTGACGCCTTTTCATGTCAATGTCCTATCTGCAAACTATCGAATAGTTCTGGGATCTCTCCTTGCATTCTTAGGTATTAGATAGGATAGGGAGCCATACTGAAAAGAAATTTTTTCGCCGTGTTTGAGATTATTGGTTGCATAGACTGAGTAATCTTTCCCCCATTAAGTATATATTCCAGAGTTTGCAGTGCCAGGAAGCGACAAATGGTATTTGTTCAGACTTCTGTTTTGTAGCAATTGCTGCTTTTGAGGCACAGAGTAATAACGCTAGTCTCCTCTTCCCTATGTGGTGTTGTTTTAATGTCTTCTCTAGTATTCAACAATATTGTCTCTGATTTCCGTGGAATATCCCCTAAGCTGAGTGAGTGTGAGCCAGCTCACAGTTTTTTAGCCTCCGGCTCACACATTTTTGTCTCAACTCAGGAAGGAGGGCTCCAGAGCAAACTAATTCATGCAGAAGCCAAATCGCTTGCTCACAACTTTAATGCCGGTAGCTCACAAAGTGGAATTTTTGCTCATGAGACTTAGAGGGGACATTGGCCTGGAGACCGGCTGGAATTACAGCTCTTCTCCAGATGACAAACAGTATCCCAAGAGGAAAAGGATGCTTTGGGGGGTGGACTATGCGGCATAAGAAGAAGAAGAGGAGGAGGAGGAGGAGATTGGATTTATACCCTGCCCTTCTCTACCCAAGGGAGTCTCAGAGCAGCTTAGAAGCTCCTTTCCCTTCCGCTCCCCACAACAGACACCCTGTGAGGTAGGTGGGGCTGAGAGAGCTCTGACAGGAACTACTCTTTTCCAAGGACAGCTCTTATCAGAACTATGGCTTGCCCAAGGTCACACCAGCAGCTGCATGTGGAGGAGTGGGGAATCAAACCCGGTTCTCCCAGATTAGAGTCCGCGCACATAACCACTACACCAAACTGCTGAGGGCCCCCCTTCCCAAAGCCTGCTGTTGCTAAGGATGCCAGCCTCCAGATGGGACCTGGGGATCCCCAGGAATTACCACTCATCTCCAGACGACAGAGATCAGTTCCCCAGGAGAAAATGGATGCTTTGGAGGGTGGACTCTGTGGCCTTGTACACTAAGAACATAAGAGACGCCAATGTTGGATCAGGCCAAAGGCCCATCCAGTCCAACACTCTGTGTCACACAGTGGCCAGAAATACCAGGTGCCATCAGGAGGCCCAGCAGTGGGGCCAGGACATTAGAAGCCCTCCCACTGTTGACCCCCCCCCCAAGCACCAAGAAGACAGGGCATCACTTGCCCCAGAGCCCCTTGTGGGGCTAATAGCCACTGATGGACCTCTGCTCCATATGCTTATCTAATTCCCTTTTTGAAGCCGTCCATGCTTGTAGCCGCCACCACCTCCTGTGGCAGTGAGTTCCATGTGTGAATCACTCTTTGGGTGAAGAAGGACTTCCTTTTATCCATTCTAACCCGACCACTCAGCAATTTCATGGAGTGCCCACGAGTTCTTGTACTGTGAGAAAGGGAGAAAAGTACCTCTTTCTCTACCTGCTCTTTCCCATGCATAATCTTATAAACCTCAATCATGTCACCCCTCAGTTGTCGTTTCTCCAAGCTAAAGAGCCCCAAGTGGTTTAACCTTTCCTCATAGTTCCTGTATCCCCCAGACTCCATCCCCAAATCTACAGGAGTTGCCCAACCTGTATCTGGTAACCTTACCATCCCCGAGCTAGGGATGCCATCCTCCAGGTGGGACCTGGGGATCCCTCAGAATTACAGCTCACATCAAGACTACAGAGATCAGTCCCCTTGGAGAAAATGGATGCTTTGGAAGGTAGACTCCGTGACATTGTACCCCACTGAGGTCCCTGTCCTCCCCAGGGTCCATCCCCAAATCTCCAGGAGTTTCCCGACCTGGATCTGGCAACCCCGTCGCGGCTCCTCCCGGGACAACAAAAGCCATCTCTTAGGTTTGGGGTCTCTCCTGGACAAAGGCTGGAGCTCACCTGACCGGCGTCTCCAGAGCCAACCCTCCGCCTGCCTCCCCCTGCCAGACAGGACGGAAGACATCTCCTCGAAGCAAACGTGACCCTTTCAGCCAAATGTTTGGTACCCGAGACCTTGGAGAGAGGCTGCCGGCCTGAGTAGGCGATGTTGACCTCGATGGATTGACGGTCTGATTCAGTGGAAGGCCGCTTCGTGTCCCAAATCGCTGGTTCTGCTCAGGCGGGGTGGATCTCTTTTGCCCGGTGAACCATTCAGGCCCCTGGCCGAAATACAGAATCGTCGCAAGTCAGGAAAGGGAGACAGAGAGATGATCGGCAGAACTTGTCAAACTAGAGCCCTGCCCTGGATAGTCCGATCCCGTCAGATCTCGGAAGCTAAGCCGGGTCGGTCTTGGCTAGTATTTGGTGTTGGAAATGTTTGACTTGCAAGGTCCAGATTCCAGTCGTTAGAGGGTTAATCTGTTTTACCTTCTGTACTGTTGCTTAGACTGACCTGGAATGGAAACTTGGCTCAGAGCCCACGGGAAGGTAGCCCGGGAAAATCTAAGTCTGTTTACTAGCAATCGTTGGTTCCTGTGTTCAGGTGACTTCTTTCTAGGGGTCAAGAAGAAGAAGAAACTCCATTGTTGTGTGACCATGCATCTGTAGCTGTAAGGATGTAAAGATGTAGCTCTAGATATCTCTTTTGTTTTGTAGCTTTCCGTGTGAACCCTTCCCTTAGAAATAAACCTTTTTACATAGAAAGAAAGGTCTCCTCTCCAGTGAAGCAAAGATCCATTGGAAACTCTTATTTAAGTATTTTTGCCTATTTTCCAAAAATTTGGAAGGGAAAATCTAAGTCTGTTTACTAGCAACCATTGGTTCCTGTGTTCAGGTTACTTCCTTTTAGGGGTCAAGAAGAAGAAGAAACTCCATTGTTGTGTGACCATGTGTCTGTAGCTGTAAGGATGTAAAGATGTAGCTCTAAATATCTCTTTTGTTTTGTAGCTTTCCGTGTGAACCCTTCCCTTAGAAATAAAGCTTTTTACAGAGAAAGAAATGTCTCCTCTCCAGTGAAGCAAAGATCCATTGGAAACGCTATTTAAGTATTTTTGCCTATTTCCCCAACATTTGGAAGGGCGACCTCCAAGGAATACCAGGGCTGCGACAAAGAGGCAGGCATGGCAAACCACCTCTGAAAAATCTCTCGCCTTCAGAGCAAGTCTAGCTCACCACCTAGTGGAGCGTAACACTAAAAGCTAGAACTTCTGGTTGCCAGACAGTCTTAGGATCTCCTGACCCAATGCCATATGGATGATTATTAATTATTCTTGTCAGGCTAGAATCCGGGAGGCCTCCAAATCTCCCCTCAGCCACAAACGTGACCTTGGGCTGGTCACATGCTCTCCGCCCAACCTACCTCGCAGGGTTCTTGTAGCAAGGACAAAACGGAGGTGGCAAAAATGTTGTAAGCCGCTTTCGGTCCCCCGCTGGGGAGAAGGGCGGTCTGCAAATACATAAATAAAGGGGAGAAATGATGACGGTGTGAGAAATGCATGCTCAGATGTTCCCTCTAAGCTGTGGAGTCTTGTGAGCAAAAACTTTACTTTGTGAGCTACTGCCATTAAAGTTGTGAGCAAGCAATTTGGCTACTGCATAAATTAGTTTGCTCTGGAGCCACCCTTCCTGAGCTAAGACAAAAATGTGAGAGCCGGAGGCCAAAAAACTGTGAGCTAGCTCACACTAACTCAGCTTAGAGGGAACCTTCAGAAATCATGGGATGCCAAGTGGATCAGAGCAAAGTCTTGGATGTGCCCAGGAAGGAGTGAGGGCATTTAGGCATGTGCAAAGTGCTTCCTCCCCCAGGACTTTTTTTGTAGAAAAAGCCCAGCAGGAACTTTGTTGTCAAAACCCAGGGCCTTTTTTTGTCGCAGGAACTCCTTTGCATGTTAGGCCACACACCCCTAATGTAGCCAATCCTAATGAGTTTCTGCTGTTGGGTGTGGCCTATTATGCTAATGAGTTCCTGCTGGGTGTGGCCAACTCAGGAGCCAGCCGGAACTCCGTTCCTGTGCGTTCCTGCCCAAAAATAGCCCTGCTCCCCTATACATAACTTCAGTCACCCAGCGCCCAAAGAGCTATCCGGTATGATCCCAAGAGCTTTTTCCCTTTCAGTCTCAGCAAGTTCAGACCCCGTTAGCCTGGACTTGAAGATGGGATTTCCCCCCCTCCCAATGTGCATCACCTTACACTAACCAACATTGAACTGCATTTGCCACACTGTCGCCCACTCACCCCTTGGAGCTCTTCACAGTCAGCCTTGGTTCTCACCATCCTGGTATAGCCCGATCTCCACAGATCTCAGGAGCTCAGCAGGGTGGGTACTTGGATGGGAGGCCACCAAGGAAGGCTCTGCGGAGGAAGGCCATGGCTAAGCACCTCTGCTTCTCTCTTGCCTGGTAAGCCCCTTGCTGGGATCACCATAAGTCTAAGCTAAGCAGGGTCAGTGCTTGAATGGGAGACCACCAAGGAAGGCTCTGCAGGGGAAGGCCATGGCCAACCACCTCTGCTTCTCCCTTGCCTTGGAAGCCCCTTGCTGGGATCACCATAAGTCTAAGCTAAGCAGGGTCAGTGCTTGAATGGGATACCACCAAGGAAGGCTCTGCAGGGGAAGGCCATGGCCAACCACCTCTGCTTCTCCCTTGCCTTGGAAGTCCTTTGCTGGGATCACCCTAAGTCTAAGCTAAGCAGGGTCAGTGCTTGAATGGGATACCACCAAGGAAGGCTCTGCAGGGGAAGGCCATGGCCAAGCACCTCTGCTTCTCTCTTGCCTGGGAAGCCCCTTGCTGGGGTCACCCTAAGTCTAAGCTAAGCAGTGCCGGTGTTGTTACTTGGATGAGAGACCACCAAGGAAGGCTCTGCAGTGGAAGGCAAGGGCCAACCACCTCTCCTTCTCCCTCGACTTAAAACCCCCTTGCTGGGGTCACCATAAGTTGGAAGCCAAGCAGGGTTGGTACATTAGCAGGTGTCGTGTTTTTATTAATACCACGGTTTGACAAGTTTGATCAGCTGGTTCTTCCCAGATCCGGGTGAGGCAGGGCAGAAGAGCCGAGAGGGGGGTCAGGTCAGTTGGCAACCTCACCGGGAATGTCCCCGGTTCACTTTAGGAGAACGTCGGCGGCACATTCCAGGTGGCAGTCAGAGCGCTTCCGTCACAGAGCAAAGTCCAGTTTGCCAGGCGGAAAGAGGCACCCGGCAGGGGTAGCCGTAAAGAGGGCAGGAGAGACCCACATCTTCGTCAGAGCCCCGAGGCAGAAGAAGAAACAAAGGTCACCAACAGAGCTCCATTCCCCCCAGCGCCTGACACACCATCCAAACATGCAGAGCAGCCCTCTGGGAAGGAATCCAAGAAGAATGACTCAGCTCCTTTGTTTATTTGAAGAGAGAGAGAGAGAGAGAGAGAGAGAGAGAGAGAGAAATGGAGGCCAGAGGCCAAGCACCATGACCGAAAACACTCAGTGAGTCAGTAGCAGAGACAGGAACAGCAATGGCTCCCAGACGGTATCCTGCTCCCAAGCCCTCCCAATTAAAGGCCTCGCCTGTCGAATTCCTGCCTGTGGCACAGCTGCTAGAGGGCTTCGGCTCACGCAAAAGCACTCTGCACGTCCTCAGGGGCACTCTCCAATCACACATTCCTCCATAACCAAACCCTAGTGTCAAAAAAGAGTGTGAGGATTGGGGCGGGGCTTAAGTGAGCCACGCCCTCTCTCTGCTTCCTCATTCCCCCCTCGAGGATACTGTCCTACCTTTCAGGGTTGCTGTAAGGAGTGTGAGCTTGCGCGCTGGACGTTCCATGTGAAATGTTTCCTTGTATGCTAAAAATATTCCTACTGCTTTCCCTGCAAAATGTGTGTTGTAACCAGGGGTCATTTCCTGCAGGAGCGCACAGGAGTGGAGCTCTGGCACTAAGGAGCCCAGAGGGCGGACACATGCAACAAGTCCAGCTCCCTGCTCCCAGCAGCCCTCAGTCAGGCCACGAGGAGCAAGAAGCAGCCAGGTAAGTTGAAGAGCCCCCCCCCCCGCCTGCCTTCAGGTACAAGCTCTCCCTTCTCTGTGAGGGCAGATCTGTGCCTCCCCCCCGCCCCCATACCTAGCAATCCAAAACAGTCCAGTGGCACCTTTAAGACCAAGTTTTATTCAGGTACAAGCTCTCCCTCCTCTGTGAGGACAGATCTGCATCCCCCCCCCCAATAGCTAGCAATCCAAAAGAGTCCAGTGGAGCCTGAGCGGTGGGTGTCGCCTTCTGACACACTTCCGGTGATGTCAGGAGGTGTGGCATATGCAAATAAGTTATGCTAATGAGCTCCTGCACCTCTTTTTCTACGAAATGACCCCTGGGCGTTACATTTTATGACACACCCGGCCCGGCCCAACAAGGTCTCATTTAGTTCAGGTCCGGCCCTCATAACAAATGAGTTCGAGATCTCTGCTCTAGGGCATAATATCCCACGGAGGTCCGTCCCCTCCACAAACTCAACCTCCCTAGGTTCCACCCTGAAATCTCTAGGAGTTTCTCTACCCCTAGCCAGTTTGGTGTCGTGGTGAAGTGCACGGATTCTAATCTGGGAGAACCGGGTTTTATTCCCCACTCCTCCACTTGCACCTGGCTGGATGACCTTGGGCAAGCCGTAGTTCTAATAAGAGCTGTTCTTGAAAAAGAGCACTTTCTGTCAAGAGCTCTCTCAGCCCCACCTCCCTCACAGGGTGTCTGTTGTGGGGAGGGGAAGGGAAAGGAGTTTGGAAGCCGCTCTGAGACTCCTCTGGGTAGTGAAGGGCGGGGTATAAATCCAATCTCTTCTTCTTCTTCTTCTTCTTTTACTTGGAGTTGGCAAACAAAAACAGAGCTCTCTCACTGTTCATCCAGGGCTCTTTTTGTAGCAGGAACTCCTCTGCATATTAGAAGAAGAGATTGGATTTATACCCCGCCCTTCACTTGGAGTCTCAGAGCGGCTTACAAACTCCTTCCCCTCCCCACCACAGACACCCTTGTGAGGTAGGTGGGGCTGAGAGAGCTCCTTCGAGAACTGCTCCTGAGAGAACAGCTCCAAGAAACCTTGTGAGTGACCCATGGTCACACCAGCAGCTGCATGTGGTGAAGCAAATAAATAAAACTGAATTGCCTTAATTCTCCTAGCAGCGCCCGTATGCCTCAACATACAGCCCCCCAGATTGGCGGTGTTTGTGGATGGCGTTTAGTAGTGGGTGGGGCAAGAAAGAATATCAACTTCTCTAACTTCTCTTCTTTTGTTCCGGAGGAATTTCTCCGGGATCAGGTTGCGACATGTGTTAATCGCTGGGCCTGGCTCCAGAGGCTGATAAGACCTGCTCGGCAAAAGGAAAACAATTATGATGCAACCCTGTCCTTGGCATACTTGGGTGGCAATTCAGCGGCTGGTTTTCCCTTGCGGGCTTCACAGCCATCAGCTGAAAGGATGCCAAACACACACCCCCTCGGCAGGTGGCTTTGCAGGCCGCCTCTGCTTTGAGCAGAAGCTAAGCAGGGTCGGCCTTGGTTAGTACTTGGATGGGAGACCACCAAGGAAGCCCAGGGTTGCTATGCAGAGGCAGGCAAGGGGAAACCACCTCCGTTTGCCTCTTGCCTTAAAAACCCTACAGCAGGAGTGTCAAACATAAGGCCCGGGGGCCGGAAGTGGCCCGTCCAGCGCTCTTACCCGGCCTGTAAGCAACTGATATGTATAGAAATGTAAGGTAAAAAGGTTAAAGGTTTCCCTTGGTCGAAAGCCAGCTGGATCTGACTCTAGGGGACGGTGCTCATCTCCGTTTCCAAGCCGAAGAGCCAGTGCTGTCCGAAGACGTTTCCGTGATCACGTGGCCGGCATGACTAGACGCCGAGGCGCACAGAACGCTGTTCCCTTCCCACCGAAGCGGTACCTATTTATCTACTTGCAATTTCTTGCTCTCGAACTGCTAGGTTGGCAGGAGCTAGGGCCAGAGACGGGAGCTCACTCCGTCACGCGGCACTCGGGTCTCGAACTGCTGAACTATCGACCTTCCGGTCTGCAGCTCAGGTACTCACCCTTTTATGGTATCCCTTGGGGAAAAACGAGTCTTGTATATGATTAAATACATTTATTGTCCTTTTGTGGGTTCCCTAGTAAATCAATTGCTTTCACTGCTAGGAATCGATTGCTTTTGTTTGCATTTTGATTAAAAAATATATATTGTTATTTGGGTTTGCCTGTGGCCTTTATAAATGGTGCTACGTTTTATGGCACACACGGCCCGGCCCGGCCAAATGACATTTATGTCAGATCCGGCCCTCGTAAGCAATGAGTTTGACACCTCTGCCCTACAGGGTTGTCCTAAATTGGCTGCAATTTGATGGTGCTTTCTACCACCCAAAGAGAGAGAGACAGTTTGGTGTTGTGGTTAAGTGCGAGGACTCTAATCTGGGAGGACCGGGTTTGATTCCCCATGCCTCCACATGCAGCTGCTGGATGACCTTGGGCAAGCCATAGTTCTGTCAGAGCTGTCCTTGAAAGAGCAGTTCTCGAGAGAGCTCTCTCAGCCCCGCCTACCTCACAGGGTGTCTGTTGTGGGGAGGGGAAGGGAAAGGAGATTGTAAGCTGCTCTGAGACTCCAAGTGAAGGGTGGGGTATAAATCCGATCTCCTCCTCCTCCTCCTTCTTCTTTGCCACAAAGTGTAGATAGGAACTCTCAGGCTGGGGCAAGTGATGCTCTGTATTCTAGGTGCTTGGGGGGGGGCAACAATGGGAGGGCTTCTAGTGTCCTGGCCCCACTGCTGGACCTCCTGATGGCACCTGGTATTTTTGGCCAATGTGTGACACAGAGTGTTGGACTAGATGGGCCATTGGCCTGATCCAACATTGGAGGCTTCTTCTTCTTCTTCTTCTTCTTCTTCTTCTTCTTCTTCTTCTTCTTCTTCTTCTTCTTCTTCTTCTTCTTCTTCTCTTTCTCCCAGCAAATGCTATTTAAAAAAGTGACTTATAGTGCCATCCACTGAAGTCAATAGGTTTAGAAGAATGATAATGCAACAGTTTCCAACCAAGGATCACATCTGGCGCAGTCAGTTTGGTGTAGTGGTTAGGAGTGTGGACTCCAATCTGGGAGAACCAGGTTTGATTCCCCACTTCTCCATATGTAGCTGCTGGTGTGACCTTGGGTCAGTCATAAATTATTTCAGAGCTCTTCTCTCAAGGACAGTTCTTGAGAGAGCTCTCTCAGCCCCACCTACCTCACAGGGTATTTGTTGTGGGGAGAAGAAGGAAAAGGGATTGTAAACCTCTCTGAGGCGTCTTCAGGTAGCGACAGGCAGGATATAAATCCAATCTCCTCCTCCTCCTCCTCCTTCTATTTAAACTGCAAAAGGCAAAGGTGCCCCTTGCCTTTGACAAACTGTCTGGTTTCTCCCTCTTTTGTACCAGTGGAATTTCCCCCATTCTCGCTAGGTACATAAGAACATAAGAGATGCCAATGTTGGATCAGGCCAAAGGACCATCCAGCCCAACACTCTGTATCACACAGTGGCCAGAAATACCAGTGCCATCAGGAGGTCTACCACTGGGTCCAGGACATTAGAAGCCCTCCCACTGTTGACCCCCCCCCCCCAAGCACCAAGAAGACAGAGCATCACTTGCCCCAGAG
>NW_015169178.1:445769-494880 GCF_001447785.1 Gekko japonicus | reverse complement strand
TGTAGTCCCGAAAGAGGCAGGCGAACCGCTTGCATTTGGTTTTAATTGGAACGGTCTGATTTACAGTTAAGGGCCTGATAATTGCTGCCGAACATAGAGTTCTTGGGAGGTGGGGAGCCTTTGCTAGAAAAGGCGGCGGGTGGGGGGGCGTCTTGTAAATTTCCCTTTTTATCGTCATCCTCAGGGGGTTGGATCTGGCGGCTCTGGTCTCCAGGCTGCAGAGATCGGCTCCCCTGGAGAAAACAGCAACTTTACAGAGCCGTGGGTCGTGGATAAGAGCAGCGGACTCTAATCTGGAGAACTGGGTTTGACTCCCCACTCCTTCTCCTCGTGAAGCCAGCTGGGTGACCTTGGGCCAGTCACAGTTCTCTCAGAGCTCTCTCAGCCCCACCTACCTCACAGGGTGTCTATTGTGGGGAGGGGAAGGGAAGGTGACTGTAAGCCCCTCTGAGACTCCCTCAGGTAGTGAAGACTGGGTATAAAACCAACTCTTTTTCTTAAGTGTTCGATGCATCTTTTTATTTATTTATTTATTTTTCGCATTTATACCCCGCCCTCCCCGATAGGCTCAGGGCGGCTTACAGAGGCAAGGCAAAACCTTGCCATAATAAAAACATAGTATACATAATGATATAAAAACATATAATACATCTTTAAAACATCCTAAATTAAAACATGGTGCTCAATAACTTGCATAATTCCAGACATGGCCGATCGTAGGTCCAAAGTTCCGAGTGGTACTTCCCACGGCTCAATATTAAGATGTTTCCTCAGGGCTTCGTCCCAAACAAGGTGGTGGTGGTATAGTAGGGGCGGCGGCTCCTACTCAAAGGCCTGGCGGAAGAGCTCCGTCTTGCAGGCTCTACCAGGTAGAAGCCGCCACCGAAAAAGCCCTGGTCCTAGTAGCAGCCAGCTTTGTATCCTTGGGGCCTGGGATGGCTAACAAATGTTGGGCCCCTGACCGTAGTGCTCTTGGGGGAACATACGGGGAAAGGCGGTCCCTCAGGTAGGCTGGACCCTGGCCATATAGGGCTTTATAGGTAAGAACCAGCACTTTGAAGCGAATCCGGTACGCTATTGGCAACCAGTGCAGCGCTTTCAGCACAGGCTGAATGTGGGCCCTTCTAGAGAGACTCATTAACAGCCTGGCTGCAGCTTTCACACATGCTAAACAATGCGGTTTCGACCCACTTCAGCGGCCATTCGCAAGTGGACTTTGTCATTTCAGACTGTCAGTTCCAGCTGCAAGGTGCATTGAAAGTGGATTGAAGGAGCGTTCTTCCGTGTGTTAAAGCGCCAGTGGACTTTAAAACAACAACAACAGCATTGTCTCCAAATCTGGTTATGCTGAGAGCTAAAAGGCTGGATCTTTTCATTGCGTTTCCACGCCTGGGGCTGTGACCTGAAAGCGGGCAGCTCCGACAAGCCCAGGAGTTTTCGATTTTTGTTCCGCGTCCTTTGTTTCTGCAAACGTCTCTGGGGTGTCGTCTTTCCCCTGGCCTTCTAAGGAAGCTGTGCGGCACGGAATCCACCGTGAGCCAGCTCACACCTGCGGCCGCAGAGGTCACTGCATTCCGTGTTCCTAGGACACGGCCAGGAAGAACTCCCACCTGCAGCCGGGGGATTGCGTGCATTAGAAGCATTGTCCATTGGGAACAGGGGGTTGGGTAGCCGCTGGAGCCAGTTACCGGCTGCTCCGTCCGGTTCCCGGCGTGGCCTGGATCTACCTGATGTGCCACCCAGTTGTAGCGTCACATTAGAGCACTTTGGGAGTTTTAATTTTTTAATATATTTTTAATTTTTTTTTATTCTCTCAAAAAACTGGGATACAGAAGGGAAGACGGGGTAGGGGAAAATATAGATTCACCAAGTTTATCAAATATTATGAGTTGTTCCATATAAACAAGTGAAATCAGATGTATTATCATATGCAGGGGTCATTTCCTGCGGGAGCGCACAGGAGCGGAGCTCCGGCAGTAAGGAGCCCAGGGGGTGGGCACATGCAACAAGCCCCGCCCCCTGCTCCCAGCAGCCCTCAGTCGGGCTACGAGGAGCAAGAAGCAGCCAGGTAAGTTGCAGAGTGCCCCCCCCGGCCCGCCTTCAGGTACAAGTTTTCCCTCCACTGTGAGGGCAGATCTTTTTAATTTTATTTTCTAAAAAAACTGGGATACAGAAAGGAAGACGGGGTAGGGGAAAATATAGATTAATCAAGTTTATCAAATATTATGAGTTGTTCCATACAAGGAAAATCAGATGTATTATCATATGCAGGGGTCATTTCCTGCGGGAGCGCACAGGAGCGGAGCTCCGGCAGTAAGGAGCCCAGGGGATGGGCACATGCAACAAGCCCCGCCCCCTGCTCCTGCTCCTGGACATTTGGGAGGTGGCGTTAGGGTTGCCACCTTGCAGGTGGCAGCTGGAGATCTCCCGCTATTACAGTTCTCCTGGGGGAAATGGCTGCTTTGGAAGGTGGATTGGGAAGACGCTCTGAAAGCCTGGGAAAGAAAAGGCTTAGAGGGGACAGGATTGCAGTCTTCAAGTATCTGAAGGGCCGTCATGTAGAAGATGGAGCAGATCTATTATCTTCCTCAAGGAGTTTGGTGTAGTTTGGTGTAGTGGTTAAGTGTGCGGACTCTAATCTGGGAGAACTGGGTTTGATTCCCTACTCCTCCACTTGCACCTGCTGGTGTGACCTTGGGTCAGTCACAAGCTCTGGCACAGCTGTCCTTGAAAAAGAGCAGTTTGTGTCAGAGCTCTCTCAGCCCCACCCACCTCACAGGGTGTCTGTTGTGGGGAGGGGAAGGGAAAGGAGTTTGTAAGCCGCTCTGAGACTCCAAGTGAAGGGCGTGGTATAAATCCAATCTCCTCCTCCTCCTCCTCCTCCTTACCGGCTCAATATCAGGAGCAACTTCCTAACTGTAAGGGTGGCTGAGCAGTGTGGAACGGACTGCCTCGGGAGGGGTCGGATGCTCCTTCGCTGGACTTTTTCAAGCGGAGGCTGGACGACCATCTTTCTGGTATGTTCTAGGGCTACCTTTCAGCTATGCTCCTGCAGTGTGCAGGGGGCTGGACTAGATGACCTGCAAGGTCCCTTCCAACTCTCACATTCTATGATTCTATGAGGAGGAGAGTTGGAATTATACCCCACCCTTCACTTGGCATCTCAGAGCAACTTACAATTCCCTTCCTTTCGACCAAGCGGACACGGGAGCGCCTTCCTCAAGAGCTCCCAAGTTCCGGGATAAGGGCCAGAAACAGAGGTGGGTGGGGGAAGTTTCCTTGGAAGGCGACACCCTTCCAGCGGAGTTAAAATGTAGGCCACAAGGGGCGGCGGCCGATCCGGAGGAGTGTCGCTAGCGCAGTCAGGCTCCTCCGGCCTAAAACCTGCTCTCGGATGAGGTAACAAAACACTCCCCAACCTACTTCCCCACAAAGAGAGGAATGATAACAATGCCGGTTTGCGTAAACGTCGGTAGCTCTTGCGGCAACGGGAGATAGTGGGGAGGGGATTCATGGTGGAGACACCCTGTGAGGCAGGCGAGGGCCGAGAGAGCTCTTTCGAGGACTGCCCTTGAGAGAACAGCTCCGAGAGAACGCATGACTGACCCAAGGTCACACCAGCTGGCTGCATGTGGAGGAGTGGGGGAATCGAACCTGGCTCTCCTTCAGGTAGTGAAGGGTGGGGTATAAATCCAATCTCTTCTCTTCTTCTATAGTATCCACCTTCCAAAGCAGCCAGTTTGTCCCCCAGGAGAACTGATTTCCACAGACCAGAGATCAACTGTAACGCCTACAAATCTTCAGGCCCCCACTAGGGTAGCCAGGTCCCCTTTGGCCACCGGCAGGAGACACAGGGTAGGGTTGCCAGCGCCAGGTTGGAAAACTCCTGGAGATTTGGGGATGGACGGGGACCTCAGTGGGGCACAATACAAGAAGAGACTGGATTTATACCCTGCCCTTCACTCAGAGCCTCAGAACAGCTTACAGTCTCCTTTCCCTCCCCCTCCCCACAACAGACGCCCTGTGAGAGGGCTGAGAGAGCTCCGACAGAAACGGCTCTTTTTCAAGGACAGCTCTGAGAGAACTATGGCTTGCCCAAGGTCATCCAGCAGCTGCGCGTGGACGAGTGGGGAATCAAACCGGGCTCTCCCAGATTAGAGTCCGCGCACTTCACCACGACACCAGACTGGCTCCCGGGTGGCCCTTGTAATTTTGTAAATACACTATTAACTGAGTAGTTTCCCCTGTTTTCTGAAGACTGACTTTCCCCCTTCTCCTAATTCCCCCCCCCCCCCCGGCAAAAAAAAGCTCTACCGCGTCTCCTGATGCCACTTAGTATCTGGTGACGCTGGCTGGTGACGCTGCCCGGGGTTCCTTTGCCCTTGGTTTGGTGTAGTGGTTTGGTGTAATGTGCGGATTCTAATCTGGGAGAACCAGGTTTGATTCCCCACTCCTCCACTTGCATCTGGCTGGATGACCTTGGGCAAGCCGTAGTTCTGACAAGAGCTGCTCTCTCAAGGGCAGTTCTCTCAGAGCTCTCTCGGCCCCACCTACCTCACAGGGCGCCTGTTGTGGGGAGGGGAAGGAAAGCAGATTGTCAGCCGCCCTGAGACTCCTCTGGGTAGTGAAGGGTGGGGTAGAAATCCAATCTCCTCTTCTTCTCTATGTCTAGTAGTGTCTTACCTGGAGCATGTCTTAATTCCCTGAAATGGGAGCCAGTTTGGCGTAGTGGTTAAGTGCACGGACTCTAATCTGGGAGAACCGGGTTTGATTCCCCACTCCTCCACCTGCACCTGGCTGGATGGCCTTGGGCAAGCCATAGTTCTGATAAGAGCTGTCCTTGAAAAAGAGCAGTTTCTGTCAGAGCTCTCTCAGCCCCACCAACCTCACAGGGTGTCCGTTGTGGGGAGGGGAAGGGAAAGGAGTTTGTAAGCCGCTCTAAGACTCCTTTGGGTAGGGAAGGGAGGGGTATAAATCCAATCACTTCTTCTTCGTCACTTGAGAGCCAGTTTGGTGTCGTGGTGAAGTGCATGGACTCTAATCTGGGAGAACCGGGTCTGATTCCCCCACTCCTCCTCAACTTGCACCTGGCTGGATGACCTTGGGCAAGCCGTAGTTCTGACAGGAGCTGTCCTTGAAAAAGAGCTGTTTCTATCAGAGTTCTCTCACCCCCACCTACCTCATAGGGTGTCTGTTGTGGGGAGGGGAAGGGAAAGGAGTTTGTAAGCCCCTCTGAGACTCCTCTGGGTATTGAAGAGCAGGGTATAAATCCAATATCTTCTTCTTCTTCTACCTCACAAGGTGTCTGTTGTGGGGAGGGAAAGGGAAAGGAGTTTGTAAGCCGCTCTGAGACTTCTTTGGGTAGTGAAGGGCGGGGTACAAATCCAATCTCTTCTTCTTCTTCTTCTACGTCACTTGAGAGCCAGTTTGGTGTCGTGGTGAAGTGTGCGGACTCTAATCTGGGAGAACCAGGTTCGATTCCCCACTCCTCCTCCACTTGCACCTGGCTGGATGACCTTGGGCAAGCCGTAGTTCTGATAAGAGCTGTCCTTGAAAAAGAGCCGTTTCTATCAGAGTTCTCTCAGCCTCACCTACCTCACAGGGCGTCTGTTGTGGGGAGGGGAAGGGAACGGAGTTTGTAAGCCGCTCTGAGACTCCCTTGGGTAGTGAAGGGCGGGGTATAAATCCAATCTCTTCTTCTTCTTCTATGTTGAAAGTCAGTTTGGTGTAGTGGTTGAATGTGCGGACTCCAATCTGGGAGAACTGGGTTTGATTCCCCACTCCTCCACTGGCACGTTGGGCAAGCCGTAGTTCTGATAGGAGCTGTTCTTGAAAAAGAGCCGTTTCTGTCAAGAGCTCTCTGAGCCCCGCCTACCTCACAGGGTGTCTGTTGCGGAGAGGGGAAGGGAAAGGACTTTGTCAGCCGCTCTGAGACACCTTTGGGTAGTGAATCGCAGGGTATAAATCCAATCTCTTCTTCTTCTTTTCTCCTCCTCCTCCTCCTTTCTCAGCCCCACCTACTTCACAGGGTGTCTGTTGTGGGGAGGGGAAGGGAAAGGAGTTTGTGAGCCGCTCTGAGACTCCTTCGGGTAGTGAAAGGCCAGGAAGAAGAGATTGGATTTATATCCCACCCTTTTGTCAGTGAACACTGCCATGTCTTTGGAATGTGTGGGGAGTAATCCTCCTCTCTAGTACACTAACTGTTGTCTGTGTATGCTTTTTTGATCTTGGGCTTCCAGCTGCTCCTGACCTGCTGGGAATGAACGGCTCACTTTTCTCCCACTCACGGGACCATGCACAATGCTTATTGGCTTATGCTTGTAATGGGGGGTGCTTTGAAACTACTATAACTTTGTGTGCCCTGCTGATTTGGACCATTTCTGACAAAAACCCTTCAAGTGTCATAGTTACAAACTACCAATAAACAGAATACGTCTTCTGAAGTGCTGTGTGGTGTGATCTGACTATAGAACCTGACACCTTTACTACCTGAAGGAGCCTCAGAGTGTCTTACCATCTCCTTTCCTTTCCCTTCCCCACAAGACACCCGGTGAGGTAGGTGGGGCTGAGAGAGCTCTCTTGAAAACTGCCCTTGAGAGAACAGCTCTGAGAGAACTTGTGACTGACCCAAGGGTGGATCAGGGTGGATTGTGAGGATAAAATGGAGAAAGAGAACAATGTAAACCACGCTGGGTCCCCTTTGGGGGCAGAGGTGGAGTATAAATGAAGTACATAAATAAAAGTTAAATAGCCGACAAGCGTATTCGCCACCCCACCCATCCAACAGTCATACTCTCCTCATGGTTTCCATCCTCTCTTCCTTCTAGGAGTTCAGAGAGGACTAGTGGCTGTCTCCCCCCTCCTCCATTTTAACATCACAACAACCCTGTGAGGTAGGCTAAGGCCAAGAGCCTTACTGGTCCCATGTTCACCCAGTGAATTTCGTAAGTTCAAACTCGCACCCAGCACTCTAGCATCTACGTCTGATTGGCTCTTTCATCACCACCACACACCCCCAGTCACTTGAGGTCTAAAAGTAAAGCTTATTTTTCTGACGTTTCCCTGTCTGGACGCCTGGAGGTAAGTTTGGTTCATTACAGGCGAGCTGTGTAGCATAGCCCGTAGCTACAATGGGGCTATTGCAGGCTCTGCCGCCTTCCTCAAAGGGCCAGCCCCCTTCCTTAGAGGACCCCCCGCTTCTTCCCAAAAACATTTAAAGCAGGGGTGTCAAATATGCGGCCTGGGGGCCGGATCAGGCCCCCAAAGGGCTTCTATCAGGCCCGCAGTAGAACTGGCTGTCTTCTGCTGCTGCTTCCAGTTCTGCTGCTCCTGCATCCTCGTAGGTTTGCAGCTTACAGAGACACACCTGAACAGCCAGACTCAAGATTGCAACGGCACAGATATTTGGATGCAGTCATTCAGAGCAAGAGGTGTCAGTTATCCGACACTGTGAAATAAAATATTGCAAGAGTGCTCATGTTTTAAGCATGTTTTTTACTTTAAGTAAAAAAAAACACCTTTGCGTTTGTGTCCTTTATAAAGTTGATCTCTCCGCTACCGGGCATTACCTTTTATGACGCACGTGGCCCGGCCCGGCAAGGTCTCATTTATGTCAGATCCGGCCCTCATAACAAATGAGTTTGACACCCCTGATTTAAAGGGATGCTACGCAGACCACTTTTGAGAAGAGAAGCCACGTGCTTCCCGCTGATCAGCTGCTAAAAGATAAAGGTAAAGGTCTCCCTTGCTCGAAAGCCAGTCGAATCCGACTCTAGGGTTGCGGTGCTCATCTCCGTTTCAAAGCCGAAGAGCCAGCGCTGTCCGAAGACGTTTCCGTGGTCATGTGGCCGGCATGACTCAACACCGAGGCGCACGGAACGCTGTTCCCTTCCCACCGAAGTGGTACCTATTTATCTACTTGCAATTTCTTGCTTTCGAACGGCTAGGTTGGCAGGAGCTGGAACTAGAGATGGGAGCTCACTCCGTCATGCGGCACACTTGGGTCTCGAACTGCTGAACTACCGACCTTCCACAGCCTGCAGTTCAGTGTCTTAACCACTTGAGCCACCGCAGCTGATCAGCTGGAGGGCCCTTTAAATCTCGCAGGAGGGGAGGGAGAGGGGCGCATGCCACACCCCCTTCATTATGGTAAATAATGGCAGCCCCACCAGCAATTTCTTTGCCCCATAAGCCACAATATCCTGGCTACGGGCCTGTATGTAGCTTCTTTGAGAACTTTCCCCACACACCAATCCCAAGGGAAAGCGAGAGATGATAAAGTTAGAAAAGCCCAAATTAATATAGGTCTTTTTTATTTTAAAAATCAATATACAAGTTTGTTCTTTTAATAAAGGGGGGGGGGAATCTTGAAAGAAATCAAAAAGAGGTACAAGTCATAAAAAGAAAATCACATTAGCAGCCATTTCAAATGGTCCAAACCCAGAACGATAAGGGGTGTGCGCACAATCAAGGTTCGACATTCCATTTTGATCATATTCCCTGTCCCCCCCACCACCACAATATACATCTAAATTATTGCATGACTGTAAGAACTACAGCATCAGAGGTCTCGGTGTAAAAAGTCAGCCACGGTTTTGCCCCCGGCAAACTGAGCAGGTGGCGGGGTAGGCTTATTTTTGCCGTTGCATTGTTTGCATTCTTTCAAGATATCAAGTTTGAGTCGGTGAGCTCTGATGGATGGCGGACCATCTTTCCCCCGATAGGTGCCAGCGTACCATCGCCAAAGTTTGCCCCCTGCTAAAATTGTCTCTGAATGAGCTTTAGAGGAAATTCATGTGCTCGGAACTCCCCGTGCGGTATGGTGGTGCATTTCTTAAATTGTGGCCACCCTCTACACGCAGCTCAGTTTCACAGAGGGTCTAAGACACGGTGGGTTTGCTGCCACTGCGGTTTTGGCTGGTCTGATAACAACCTGTCTGTGGTGGCCAAAATGTGTTTTGGAGCCCTTCAGAAGGTTAGGAGACACACGGGGCCAGGTCCGCCTACAGCAGTCCCCCCTTGAGAGGCACGAATGGCAACCGTTGTCATCAGGGCTGAACTCAAAAAAGAGAGTTTTCCATATCCGTCAAAAGCGCTGCCAAAAATCCAGAAAAAAAATCCAAGTTCTCTGTGAACTTGGGGTGCTTACAAACTGGTGTTCCTAGGACGTGCACGGAATTTTGGCCTGCATAATACTCCGAGGAATCAAACAGATCTTGAATACGGTTAAGAGGCTGCTGTGCCATGAACTTGACAGCCGACACTCAACCTAAAAGCTAAACCAGGCCCACTCAAACCTGCGACTCGCCGCAATACAACTGCTGCATATGCTGGGTCCATCAGAGGCATAAAGTTTATATCTCCACTACCGGGCTCCGCTCAGTTTGCCGATATATTATGTTCATCAGGTGAGCAGGCCCAGGGTAGACCCTCATGGCTCAACCACTACGTTTTCGGGAGGGTGGAGAAAAAACTGACACTGATCCTGCTTTTCTGCCAAAAGAAAAAATAAAGGTCTAGTATTAAAAATAATCCTCCAGAGAATGTGCAAAATTACCGTTGGGGAGAGATGGCTCGAAGAGTCTTGCAAGAGGGATCCGCCATGTTTTCTACGGAATCTGGAGCAAGACGCATGTTGCAACCAGGCAAGAAGTATTACACTGGGGCTCTTGACAGTTCAGTGGTCTGGTGTTTCTTCGAACAGATCGTTCCCAGTTTGACAGGAGGCAGGAGCCCTGTTGTTGGTAGCAAGCGAGCCCAAATTACAAGGCAGCTACAACGGGGCAAAGAGAGACAGCAGAGAGGACTTGATGAACGAGCTGGCAGCTCCACTTTTGACACTCGCCCCAGAAGAGACTAGAGAGTTGTCCGGGCCGAGATTTGAACTTCTGGTTCCCGCACATGCTGACCGTAACATAGAGGTGCTATGCAACAGGCCCCCGTTTCCGAAAGGCTAAAACACGCTATCCTCGGTAGGCCTCCTCCAGTTCTGTCATCAAAATGAAAGCACCTCCAAGAATCTGCAGTGAGCACGGGGCTCATCGAGACGGCATCGCTCGAAACGGCATCATCTTTTTGAGGAAGCCCAATACCCTTTTGCGAGTGCTTGCCATTATAGCAGCAAGACTGGGGTCCAGAGACAACGTGCGCTTGGATGAAATTTGGCAACAGAAGCAGGGTCTCCAGCCCGCTCAGCGTTCCGGCTGGATTTACAACTGGGATAACCCCTTCAGCATGGAAGAAGATGGCCCCCAGGTACTCCTTCCTAGTCCCCTCCCCAAAACTCGTCTGTGGCTCTACCTCGAATCCTCTTCTGTGCCACAAGCTACCCACAATCCCTCTGCTAAAGGCCTCAGAAACAGGACACCTGGGGAGGAAGAGAGTTCCACTGGGCGACTGTCCAGACTGTAGAGGGCCTCCCATCTTTAAGAATTCCCGTTTATCGGCCTTGTGAGAGAGGTTCAGGAAGGCCGCCTTTCAGGTACAGAGGAAGGTGGAAGCCCGCAAGGTGCCCCCTTTCTCTCAGCTTGAGACAACACAGATGGACAAGTACCGTGGTGTAGCTACACGCCATCGTCACCAGGGGTGTGTCTTTGAGCGTGACCTCCACAATCTGAATCCAGAGCGGAAAAAGGATGCCAAAATAGTTCCCCTCGAGGGACGGATGAGCGATAAGGCACACAGTGCAAGGCCTGGAAAAGTTTTTGTGGGGACACCCAAACTGGGTACCGTTACAGAAACGACAGGAAAAAAGAGCCCTTATGAAGGTTCGGTGCCAAAGATCGAGTGCTCCTGGCCTGGCCTTCTCTGCAGAGTAGGATAGCATGTGAGGTCAACGACAAGGTGCCCAGGTGCACAGACTGATGCTCATGTGACCTTACCCGTGTCCCCGCTGAAAATACATTGAGACTGGCGCATGGCCTAAGCAGCGGCTTTTGTAACCCACTGACAGTCGTACGAGAGACAGTGTTTGAGAAATGCTTTTGTTGGGTCGGTTCAGGAATCTTGGCTGGATGTTCATATGAAACGAGACAGGACACCATGCATCCGCTTTGCAGCCACTTTCCCCAATTTGCATTCACACAGAACCTGCATAGGAAGAGCTTTGTGAAGTGGCTCTCCCTCTGACCGAGTCTCTGGACTAGGCCCCATAGATCTGTCCCACTAACGGTGGCACTTCTCTTGATGTAAGAACCTTTCTTTTAGTGGAACAGGTCTGCGGGATCAACTCCCCCGCCCCGGTATTCCCGCTTCCCAGACTGTGAGGGAGTTCTTAGCAACATGCATCACTTCCTCGTGGATCAAATTTTTTGGATGTAGAAGAGACTGCAGGAACACTCCCTTCTTTAAATGGTAAGGCGGGAAGTGACTCACAGACATCAGGATTTGGGCCACATTTGCTCACAGTCCAATCACCGCCAATTAAGGATAATGCCTTCAGACTAACCCCCCAAATGCTTGTGATAACCTTAGTCTGCAATTGCCTTGTGAAACAGATGAAGAGTGTTGTAGGCTGATACCTGCCCTAAAAACAGGAGGTTTGGTGGTACTGTCAGCATATGAAAAGCCAGACACCACTGGAGTCCGAATGCTCGAGATCAACAAGATCCAGCGGCAAAGAAAAGAGAGTTTGTACCACGCTGTGCTCATCATACCGCAGGTTTCTCAGTTCCCACCGACAACTCTTAAACGTTTTCTCCCTTGCATTCTGTGGGAATACTGACAACCTTGTTGCCAACACAACTTGAAGAGCGCGAGGGGCTCTCAGACCGACCAAGACCTAACAACGCTGGGGTTCTCTCCCTGCAGGACAGCTTCGACCGCTGTCTTTCGACAAACGCCAAATAGATCCTTGACAATCAGTTGGTGCCGAATCAAGCGGACACCGTGGAGCAAAAGCCAGTCTTGTCCACAACTTCCGTGACCACCCACCTAAGCATGAGTTAGATAGGGATCTTATCAGTATCCTGCCTGCCTTGCTAAAGTCTTGAAAAAATTTCAGAAGTTGTGGGTGGGCAGGCCTAGTTTCCTCGATTCAGGAATATCCGTTCCAGAGCTGGTTCTGCTCCTGGGCAAACAGAAGATGCGTTCTTTGGAGTGCGCAGTGGGATCCAGGTAGGGGACAAGAATACATAGGAGAAAGATGTACGAGAGAAGAAGGAATTGGCTTTGAGAGTCTTGGAGAGGACTTTGAGTCGATCCACCGAGAAGGTTACCCAATCACAAAGCAACGTTCGGGCTTTTCCCAGTCAGGAACCGTATGCCTCGCACTGAAGACCCTCCAGCCAAGAGTAGGACAAGACAATGGTTAAGGCCACCTTAGAACCCGTCTACTTACAGCTCAACACACCCGTAGGTGTGTCCACCAAGGAAGGCTACGGTGCCCCCCCCCGAGACACACCCTTGTATACAATCTCCCCAAAATCACACCCCCTCCTTATTGCACATTGATTTCAGTATTCATGCATTTTACATACATACATAGATGTTTAGGCCCCTATATACACAGAAAGATTAAAATTTGGTTAAGAAAAGAGAACCGCTTTTGTTTTGGCTTTAGATCATTCATTTTCCACCAATGCCCTGAGTACCAGATCAAGAAACGATATAGGTTAAATATAATCAATTCCCCACCTGCTATTTTACACACCGCCTCTCCCCCAGCAAAAAAATATAAATCTTTCCTTCACATCGATAAGAGGTCCACTTTTATCACGGAAAAGGCCCCAAGGGGTCTACTCCTGAGCCTGATAGATGCAACGTCCTTCTGTTTGCGAGGGGACGGTTTTCTGAATGGGTGTCCCCGGGTCCACTCGGGGGCTTCGACGAGGAGGGCTGAGGCATACCTCCCCCCCGCCTGGTCCTCCCAGCCCAACGCCGCTAGCAGGAACTGGTCTGGAGGTTCCCCTCGGTCAGGAGGGACGCAATGGAGGACGGGCCGTATGCGCTGTCGAACTCCTCGTCCGAGCTCAAGTGGTCATCCTTCAGGGAGGACTCTGCTGTGGAGCGGGCTGCCTTGCGCCTGGATCCAAGGGACAGAAAGCAAAGAACTATTTGCACTCATTACGGAAAGGGGTGCTGATCAATACTCCCTCTAAGCTGTGGAGTCTTGTGAGCAAAAATTCCACTTTGTGAGCTACTGGCATTAAAGTTGTGAGTGAGCGAATTGGCTGCTGCAGAAATTAGTTCGCTCTGAGAGCCCTCTGAGAGCCCTCCTTCCTGAGCTAAGGCAAAAATGTGTGAGCTGGAGGCTAAAAAACGGTGAGCTAGCTCACACTAACTCAGCTTAGAGGGAACACTGATGCTGATGCATCTAGCGCAGAGGCCCCCAACCTTTTCGAGCCTGTGGACACCTCTGGGAACTGTGATACAGGGTGGTGGGCGGAACAGCAAAATGGCTGCCGAAGGAGGCGGAGCCAGCCACAAAATGGCTGCCAAAGGAGGCAGAGCCAGCCACACGCTCAAGTGCAGGAGACAAGAGGGGTCATTTTTAAAAAGTGGGGAAAATGAATGTGAGACAGAATAAAACCAACACTGTGAGGGCAGCTGCCACCAAAACAGTGTTCCTCTCCACTGCACAGCCCACCAGATCTCCAATGGCCAATCAGAAGCCCTGCACGAGCCGCACCTGGCCCCGCCCACTTTCTAACAAATACTTGGCAAGCACCTGGAAAGGTGAGGGTAGGTGCCACGGCGCCCACGGGCGCCCTGCTGGGGACTCCTGATCCAGGACAGCCAGATTTGAGTCTAGTAGCACCTTAGAGACCAATAGGATTTCCGGGGAGGGGCTTGAGCTTTTGAAAGTCATAAGAGATTAGGAGAGAGAGATACGGTGTTTCTACGATTCTGTTTAGGATAGTTAAGTTTCTTATTGCAACAGTTTTAACTACTTGAGATTACTGTCCCGCATTTTATTACTTTCTCCTGTTATTACTGTCACGCTCTGGGTCGCCCCCAGGGCCAGAGTAACCAGTAGCCGTGTTGAGTCTTTAATGAAGAAGCAAGTGCCTCAGATTTGGAAGTGGGGGTTCGTTCACACCCCAGACACCTTCCTCAGAATGATCTCTTTCCCACGTTCTCTCTGAGTTGGCTGGGAGATCAGTTCTGAATTCCTCCCCGGCACTCTTCAGCTCCCTTTCTTTTATATCCCCCCCACTCCCTCTGTGGGACCCCTTTCTGTGATTCCTAAACCTATGGGCCGTTCCACCTGCCCATCACCATGCTCTCCTATCATGTGTTGCTTCCCCTTTGGTGGTCCCGCCCCCTGTATACTCAGCGTTCTAACGGGGCTTGTAAGGGTGTGCCTACTTCTGGCAGAGACGCCGATACTCCTCTCCGCGTTCTCGCCGGCTACCACCCTCAGAGGTAATGCAGGGACCCTCCACCGGGCTCTTTCGTTTAATCGGGCTCTCCCCCCCCTTTACGTGGAACGCGGTCCGGACCGTTCCTCTTGCTCCTCCTCTCGCCCCTTCCGTGCTGTTCTGCTCCTTGGACGCTGGGGGAGGGGTCTGGGTTTTTGGGAGCCTTCGGAACCAACCCCCCTGATGCCTCCGTCGGCCTGCGAAACTGGGGCCCCGGCGTCTTTGTTGTCTGGGACTGGTGGATAGCTCGGCACGGGACGCACCAGTCCCGCCGCAGCGGCCTGTAAGGCTGCGGAGGAGCCCGTGGCAGGACAATTACTATTATGTACAATGATACAAATCGCTGTACCTTGATGACTTCTATTTGTTGGCATACGGGCTGTCTTGCACTGTTCTCTTTTTTAAAGCTATAGCTATGCCAATAAAGGGTATTGGATTGGAAAGTCATCTTTTCGACTCTTGTCAGATCTTTGACTCCCGAAAGTTCGTCCTCCGAAAATCTCGTTTGTCTCTAAGGTGCGACGGGACTCGAATCCAGTTCGTCTGCTGCGGACCAACATGGCCACCCCCTGAAACTATTTCCTGATGATTCTGTCCCCAAGCCCACCTTTCCTTCTTCCGGACACAGGACACCGCCAGGCCCACCCTTGTTCACCTTCCCTCTTGCTGCCCTCTTCTCTTTGGACAAACTGTAGGCTCCTTGGGGCACGGAGCCATTTTTTTTTCGAGTAACCTGCTCTGCAAAGACCCCAGAAAGGGCTGCGTGTGCTTCCGGAGGATGCACGAGAAGAAAAGTGCCGCAAGGTGACAACGATCCCCCCCTCTCCTACCAGAGGTCCTTCTCCAGGGCCTTGATCCGGCTCTGCAGCTGTTCGTTCATCTCATGCTGCTCCTCCACCTCCCTCTGGGCCTTCTTCCGGGCGGCCTCCAGCCGTTCGATCTCCTCTTCGGCGCTGTCCACCTGCCTCTTCAGCGCCTTGACCCGCAGGCTCAGCTGTGCATGCCAGGGGGAGGGAAAGGGTTTTGTGAGGGCCAAGTTTGAGGCTACGGGGCTGTCGAGGGGGCGGGAAAGGCGAGGCGGGCCTCAAGGAGGAGGAGGTTTCAATCTCGGCTTGGAGGAAACAAGAATGTGGGAACTGCAGATGAACTGGCCCCCTGCAGAATCAGAGACCGATTTCCCACAAGCAGCTGCGCCGCCCTCGCTCTTCCCTTTCTCCCGATTGTATTAGTCAGTTTCCCACAGCTTCCCACAGTTTCCCATGCGTCTTCTCGATCCTGTTTTGTGAGGATCGAGAAGACACGGGGGAGATCGGGCGAGGCTGCGGGTCAAAATGCGGCCCCGCAGCAAGTAGTGGGAAACTGGTCCTTAAAATCGGGGGGTGCTTAAAATCGGGACCAGGCAGGAGAAGATGGGAGAGACCTCTGCCTGAGACCCTGCCTGAGACCCTGGAGAGCTGTAAAGAGGGACTGTGGCTGAGCGGAAGAGCCTCTGGTTGGTGGTTAAAGTCGGGGGGGGGGGGGAGGAAGAGCGAGGGCGGAGCAGCAGCTTGTGGGAAATCGGTCAAACTGTCTCCTCAGGTCATCAGCAGCTTTTTCCAGGGACTCTAGTACAGAAAGGCCTTTCCGGCACCTGCTACGCCAGTCCATTCACTGGGGACGAACCTCGGTCTTTCTGCATGCAAAGTAGGGGAGGGGCTGTGGCTCAGTGGTAAAGCATCTGCTTGGCATGCAGGAGGTCCCAGGTTCAATCCCCGGCATCTCCAGTTAAAAGGACCAGGCAGGAGGGGATGGGAAAGACCTCCACCTGAGACCCTGGAGAGCTGTAAAGAGGGGCCATGGCTCAGTGGCAGAGCCTCTGCTTGGCTTGCAGGAGGTCCCAGGTTCAATCCCCGGCATCTCCAGTTAAAAGGACCAGGCAGGAGGGGATGGGAAAGACCTCCACCTGAGACCCTGGAGAGCTGTAAAGAGGGGCCATGGCTCAGTGGCAGAGCCTCTGCTTGGCTTGCAGGAGGTCCCAGGTTCAATCCCCGGCATCTCCAGTTAAAAGGACCAGGCAGGAGGGGATGGGAAAGACCTCCACCTGAGACCCTGGAGAGCTGTAAAGAGGGGCCATGGCTCAGTGGCAGAGCCTCTGCTTGGCTTGCAGGAGGTCCCAGGTTCAATCCCCGGCATCTCCAGTTAAAAGGACCAGGCAGGAGGGGATGGGAAAGACCTCCACCTGAGACCCTGGAGAGCTGTAAAGAGGGGCCATGGCTCAGTGGCAGAGCCTCTGCTTGGCTTGCAGGAGGTCCCAGGTTCAATCCCCGGCATCTCCAGTTAAAAGGACCAGGCAGGAGGGGATGGGAAAGACCTCCACCTGAGACCCTGGAGAGCTGTAAAGAGGGGCCATGGCTCAGTGGCAGAGCCTCTGCTTGGCTTGCAGGAGGTCCCAGGTTCAATCCCCGGCATCTCCAGTTAAAAGGACCAGGCAGGAGGGGATGGGAAAGACCTCCACCTGAGACCCTGGAGAGCTGTAAAGAGGGGCCATGGCTCAGTGGCAGAGCCTCTGCTTGGCTTGCAGGAGGTCCCAGGTTCAATCCCCGGCATCTCCAGTTAAAAGGACCAGGCAGGAGGGGATGGGAAAGACCTCCACCTGAGACCCTGGAGAGCTGTAAAGAGGGGCCATGGCTCAGTGGCAGAGCCTCTGCTTGGCTTGCAGGAGGTCCCAGGTTCAATCCCCGGCATCTCCAGTTAAAAGGACCAGGCAGGAGGGGATGGGAAAGACCTCCGCCCGAGACCTGAGAGAGCGGCTGCCAGTCTGAGTAGACAGTAAGAGAGGAAGAGAAGAGAGGAGAGACTGGATTTATACCCCACACCTCACTTGGAGTCTCAGAGCGGCTGACAAACGCCTTTCCCTTCCCCTCCCCACAACAGACACCCTGTGAGGTGGGTGGGGCTGAGAGAACTCTGACAGAAACTGCTCTTTTTCAAGGACAGCTGTGCCAGAGCTTGTGACTGACCCAAGGTCACAACAGCAGGTGCAAGTGGAGGCGTGGGGAATCAAACCCGGTTCTCCCAGATTAGAGTCCGCGCACTTAACCACTGCACCAAACTGGCCCAGTACTGACCTTGATAGACAGATGGTCTGATTCAGTAGAAGGCAGCTTCATGTGTGGTCCACCACCCAGCCTAATCTTGGTTTACTCGTCTCAGAACAGTCTCCTCGGACCCATAGCTCTCCTTTCTCAAGACGGAAGAAGCTCTTTCCTAACCCTTGTCTCACCGGGGATGCTGATGATTGACCCCTGGGCCTCTGGCATTCCGCGAAGGTCACTCAACCACTAACCCCGGGCCTCTCTCCTCGAAGACGTGGTCCTGGGTCAGAGTCATGGTCTGAACACGTGAAGCTGCCTTCTACTGAATCAGACCCTCGGTCCAAAGTCAGTCTTGTCTACTCAGACTGGCCTCTGAGCAAGGGGCATCCGCACCATTTCCAGGTGGGTCGCTTTCATGCCAACCCACCCAAGAACAGCCCAAGAACAGATCCCACCAGGGGCTTCAGGGGGTTCGGGCGCCTTTCCCCGCTGTCCAGGCTCACCCGCCCCCCATCGCACTCTATCCCGCCCCACCGCACCCACCTGGTCTTTCTGGTCGTTGATGTGCTGCCTCTCGTCATCGATCTGGATGGTCAGCTCCTTCACCTTCCGCTCCAGCTTGCGGTTGGACGACACTAGAATGTTCTTCTCTCTGCCGAGTGGGGGAAATGTCACAGGTTCAACCGGTCTGGTCTCGCCTCGATCGATCAGGTGAAGGGGGATCTCCTCTGTCACAAAACTCTGCAACTGAGGTGAGGGGGGGGATCTGGGATCCAGTTTGGTGTCGTGGTTAGGAGCTGGGACTCCAATCTGGGAGAACCGGGTTTGATTCTCCCACTCCTTCGCCTGTAGCCACTGGTGAGAATTTGGGTCAGTCACAAGTTCTCTCGGAGCTGTCCTCTCAAGGGCAGTCCTCGAAGAGCTCTCTCAGCCCCACCTCCCTCACAGGGTGTCTGTTGTGGGGAGGGGAAGGTAAAGGAGCAGGGGTCATTTCCTGCAGGAGCGCACAGGAGCAGAGCTCCAGCAGTAAAGAGCCCAGGGGGTGGGCACATGCAACAAGCCCCGCCCCCTGCTCCCAGCAGCCCTCATTCAGAGCAAGAAGTAGCCAGCTAAGTTGCAGAGCCCCCTCCTGGCCCCCCAGTCCAAAACAGTCCAGTGGCACCTTTAAGGCCAAGTTTTATTCAGGTACAAGCTCTCCCTCCTCTGTGAGGACAGATCTGCATGTCCCACCCCCCCAAAGCTAGCAATCCAAAACAGTCCAGTGGAGCCTGAGCGGTGGGTGTTGCCTTCTGACACACTTCTGGTGATGTCCGGGGGTGTGGCATATGCAAATGAGTTATGCTAATGAGTTATGCTAATGAGCTCCTGCACCTCTTTTTTTACGAAATGACCCCCGGAAAGGAGATTGTAAACGGTTCTGGGACTCCGAGTGAAGGGCGGGGGATAGATCCAATCTCTTCCTCCTCTTCTTCTTCTTCGTCTTCTTCATCAGGATCGGGGAGGGAAAAGAAGAAGGAGAAGGGCCGGACAACTGACCAATCTTGGGCTTGGAACCTGTTCCGCTCGTGGCATCCTGTTTCCGCTCAGAAGGCGCTCAGCACCAGAGGAAGGTGCTGCCCTTGGTGGAATATCTCCATGCAATCCTACCTCAGGACTGTAAACCGAGCAATTAAATGAGACCAATTAAACGAGGGGCAAGACCACTACGTGTGAGGTGGGAGAGAGAACCATGGGTCATCACTGTGTCTGAAAAAACAGCAGCGGCAGGAAAAGACACACGCCAAGGCAAGAGTGGGAGGGCTTCTGGAGTTCTGGCCTTGCTGGTGGACCTCCTGATGGCCCCTGGGTTTTGGCCACTGTGTGACACAGAGTGTTGGACTGGATGGGCTGTTGGCCGGATCTGTCATGGCTTCTCTTATGTTCTTAAGAGCAGAGGTCCATCAGTGGCTCTTAGCCACAAGATATAGATGGAACACTCTGTCTGGGGCAAGTGATGCTCTGTCTTCTTGGTGCTTGGGGGGCCACAGTGGGAGGGCTTCTGGAGTTCTGGCCCCGCTGGTGGACCTCCTGAGGGCCCCTGGGTTTTGGCCACTGTGTGACACAAGAGTGTTGGCTTGGATGGGCTTGTTGGCCTAATCCAACATGGCTTCTCTTATGTTCTTAAGAGCAGAGGTCCATCAGTGGCTCTTAGCCACAAGATATAGATGGAACACTCTGTCTGGGGCAAGTGATGCTCTGTCTTCTTGGTGCTTGGGGGGCCACAGTGGGAGGGCTTCTGGAGTTCTGGCCCCGCTGGTGGACCTCCTGAGGGCCCCTGGGTTTTGGCCACTGTGTGACACAAGAGTGTTGGACTGGATGGGCCACTGGCCTGATCCAACATGGCTTCTCTCTTATGTTCTTATAGCAGCCCTTCTCCAAAGGCAATTGTTGGGCCGTAGGAGGCGGCCCTTGACCCCACAAAGGCCTGCAGGGCTCTGTGAACAAAAGCAGCACCCCAGTAGGCTGCTTACGGGTCACATCCTGCAACTGTGGACCCTGCACTGCAGAGCCAGCGTAGTCTGAAGCGGACTGGCCTCAAGTGCTACATGTTTCCTTGCAAGGAGTTCCCGCTGCTTACCTTTCTTCGACCTGCAGCTTCTCCTGCAGATCCTGGATGCGCGACTCCAGCTGCGAGACGTTGGCGCTCGGCTTCTGCAGCCCTTCGGAGCTGGCCAGGCGGCTCTTGAGGTCTTTGTTCTGGAAAGGAGGAGATTTGGGAGCATAAGGCGAGGTGGGCGGTGGGTACCCCGGGAATCCCTGCTTTCTTGGGATGTCTAAGCTGAGTTATGATGAGCTCTTCGGGCTGCAGAAGTCAGCTTAATAAACAGGAACGTGCAGACGGGGATGCTCAGAAGCGAAAGGCCAATCAGGAGTCCCCTGCTTATTAGAACAGATCCTTCCTATTACTGGTTTGGTGTAGTGGTTAAGTGCGAGGACTCTAATCTGGGAGAACTGGGTTTGATTCCCCACTCCTCCACTTGCACCTGGCTGGATGACCTTGGGCAAGCCGTAGTTCTGCCAGAGCTGTTCTTGAAAAAGAGCCGTTTCTGTCAAGAGCTCTCTCAGCCCCACCTACCTCAGAGGGTGTCTGTTGTGGGAAGGGAAGGGAGTTTGTGAGCCGCTCTGAGACTCCCTTGGGCAGTGTAGGGTGGGGTAGAAATCCAATCTCCTTCTTCACCCAAAGAGTGATTGACACATGGAATTCACTGCCACAGGAGGTGGCGGAGGCTACAAGCGTGGACAGCTTCAAGAGGGAATTAGATAAACATATGGAGCAGAGGTCCATCAGTGGCTATTAGCCACAAGGGACAGATAGGAACTCTCGGTCTGGGGCAAGTGAAGCTCCGTACTCTTGGTGCTTGGGGGTGTGTGTGCAACAGTGGGAGGGCTTCTGGTGTCCTGGCCCCACTGCTGGACCTCCTGAGGGCACCTGGTATTTCTGGCCACTGTGTGACAGAGTGTTGGACTGGACGGGCCATTGGCCTGAACCAACATTGGCTGCTCTTATGTTCTTATGGATAAACCTATGGAGCAGAGGTCCATCGGTGGCTCTTAGCCACAAGGTATAGACAGGGGCTCTGGGGCAAGTGATGCTCTGTCTTCTTGGTGCTTGGGAGGGTCAACTGTGGGAGGGCTTCTAATGTCCTGGCCCCACTGGTGGACCTCCTGATGGCACTGGTATTTTTGGCCACTGTGTGACCCAGAGTGTTGGACTGGAGGGGCCATTGGCCTGATCCAACATTGGCTTCTCTTATGTTCTTATGGATAAACACATGGAGCAGAGGTCCATCAGTGGCTATTAGCCACAAGGGACAGATCGGGACTCTGGGGCAAGTGATGCTCTGTCTTCTTAGTGCTTCGGGGGGGGGGGTCAACAGTGGGAGGGCTTCTAATGTCCTGGCCCCACTGCTGGACCTCCTGATGGCACCTGGTATTTCTGGCCACTGTGTGACACAGAGTGTCGGACTGGATGGGCCATTGGCCTGATCCAACGTGGGCTTCTCTATGTTCTTACCTTGGTCTAAAAGGTTATTAATTGGGTTTTTTATTAGCTGCTGCTTGGCTGGTTTGACAAGGTTTGGCGCTTCTTTGTTAATGGAAAAGATTTCTCATCAGAATCGGCATACCGACTCAAAAGGGGATCAGACCCGTTTTCCCTGCAGTTTGGCTACCGGTGCCAGAATGTACGGTGCCGATTGATAAAGCGCTTAATCGCTCTTGTCCGATCGACTGGTTACAGTTCTGAGTTTGTTACTAGGTTTAGTTTAAATATTAACGGGTTTACGATTTCCATTGTAATCCCTCTGGCTCAAGCAAAGTTATTTCATGTTATTGTTTTTGTTACTGTTATTAATTTTTTTAAAAGTGTGTGGGGGGGAGAGGCCCCTGCATAGACACGCATTCTCTCCCCTCCCTCATTTCTATTGTTACGAGCTGCCTGGCTGACTCCAGAGGCCAGAGGAAACGCTCCACAGGTGATCAGAAACTGTCTTCCTGGTGGCGGGAAGAGCTGTCAAGCCGCAGCTGACACTGTGAATCCTTCAAGGGGGTGTCAAGGCAAGAGACAAACAGAGGTGTTTTCCCGTTGCCTGCCTCTGCGTAGCAACCCTGGGACTTCCTTGGTGGTCTTCCATCCAAGTGCCAACCAGGACGACCCTGCTTATCTTCCGAGATCTGATGAGATCAGGCTAGCCTGGGCGATCCAGGGCAGGGCAAGAGATGTTCAGAGGTGGTTTTCCATTGCCTGCCTCTGCACAGCAACCCTCAACTTCCTTGGTGGTATTCCCATCCAAGGACTAACCGGGGCCGACCCTGCTTAGTTTCCCAGATCTGATGAGATCAGGCAAGCCTGGGCCATCCAGGGCAGGGCAGAAGGCATTCAGAGGTGGCGTGCCACGGCCTGCCTCTGCACAGCAACCCTGGACTTCCTTGGTGGCCTCCCATCCAAGTGCTCACCAGAACGACCCTGCTTAGCTTCCAAGATCTGATGAGATCAGGCTATCCTGGGCCATCCAGGGCAGGGCAGAAGACATTCAGAGGTGGTTTGCCACTGCCTGCCTCTGCACAGCAACCCTGGACTTCCTTGGTGGTCTTCCCATCCAAGTACTAACCGGGGCCGACCCTGCTTAGCTTCCAAGATCTGACGAGATCAGGCTAGCCTGGGCCATTCAGGGCAGGGCATCTGACGAGATCAGGCTAGCCTGGGTCCTACAGAGGTGGTTGTGCCATTGCCTGCCTCTGCACAGCAACCCTCAACTTCCTTGGTGGTATTCCCATCCAAGGACTAACTGGGCCCACCTGGCTTAGCTTCTGAGATCTGATGAGATCAGGTTAGCCTGGGCCATCCAGGGCAGGGCAAGAGACGAACAGAGGTGGGGTGCCATGGCCTGCCTCTGCATAGGAACCCTGGACTTCCTTGGTGGTCTCCCATCAAAGTGCCAACCAGGACGACCCTGATTAGCTTCCGAGATCTGCTCAGATCGGGCTAGCCTGGGCCATCCAGGTCAAGGCAAGTGACAAGCAGAGGTGGTGTGCCATGGCCTGCCTCTGCACAGCAACCCTGGACTTCCTTGGTGGCCTCCCGTCCATGCACTAACCAGGGCAGACCCTGCTCAGCTTCCAAGATCTGATGAGACCCGGCTAGCCTGGGCCATCCGGGTCAGGGCAAGAGACAAACAGAGGTGGATTGTCATGGCCTCCCTCTGCATAGCAACCCTGGACTTCCTTGGTGGTCTCCCATCAAAGTGCCAACCAGGACGACCCTGATTAGCTTCCGAGATCTGCTCAGATCGGGCTAGCCTGGGCCATCCAGGTCAAGGCAAGTGACAAGCAGAGGTGGTGTGCCATGGCCTGCCTCTGCACAGCAACCCTGGACTTCCTTGGTGGCCTCCCGTCCATGCACTAACCAGGGCAGACCCTGCTCAGCTTCCAAGATCTGATGAGACCCGGCTAGCCTGGGCCATCCGGGTCAGGGCAAGAGACAAACAGAGGTGGATTGTCATGGCCTACCTCTGCATAGCAACCCTGGACTTCCTTGGTGGTCTTCCCATCCAAGTACTAACCGGGGCCGACCCTGCTTAGCTTCCAAGATCTGACGAGATCAGGCTAGCCTGGGCCATTCAGGGCAGGGCAGAAGACATTCAGAGGTGGTTTGCCACTGCCTGCCTCTGCACAGCAACCCTGGACTTCCTTGGTGGTCTTCCCATCCAAGTACTAACCGGGGCCAACCCTGCTTAGCTTCCAAGATCTGACGAGATCAGGCTAGCCTGGGCCATTCAGGGCAGGGCAAGAGATGTTCAGAGGTGGTTGTGCCATTGCCTGCCTCTGCACAGCAACCCTCGACTTCCTTGGTGGTCTTCCCATCCCAGTACTAACTGGGGCCCGCCTGGCTTAGCTTCTGAGATCTGATGAGATCAGGTTAGCCTGGGCCATCCAGGGCAGGGCAAGAGACGAACAGAGGTGGGGTGCCATGGCCTGCCTCTGCATAGGAACCCTGGACTTCCTTGGTGGTCTCCCATCAAAGTGCCAACCAGGACGACCCTGATTAGCTTCCGAGATCTGCTCAGATCGGGCTAGCCTGGGCCATCCAGGTCAAGGCAAGTGACAAGCAGAGGTGGTGTGCCATGGCCTGCCTCTGCACAGCAACCCTGGACTTCCTTGGTGGCCTCCCGTCCATGCACTAACCAGGGCAGACCCTGCTCAGCTTCCAAGATCTGATGAGACCCGGCTAGCCTGGGCCATCCGGGTCAGGGCAAGAGACAAACAGAGGTGGATTGTCATGGCCTACCTCTGCATAGCAACCCTGGACTTCCTTGGTGGTCTCCCGTCCAAGTAATATCCAGGGCCGACCCAGCTTAACGGCTGAGATCTGATGAGCTCAGGCTAGCCTGGGCCGTCCAGATCAAGGCGAGTGACAAGCAGAGGTGGGTTTGCCTTTGCCTGCCTCTGCGTAGCAACCTTGGACCTCATTGGTGGCCTCCCATCCAAGTACCAACCAGGGCCGACCCCTGCTTAGCTTCTGAGATTAGATGAGATCAGGTTAGCCTGGGATATCCAGTTGAGTGCAGCAGTCTTATTAGTATTCCACAAGTCTCACAGCTGAACCCTGGAGTTTAGAACAGGATGTGGGTCAATATACCACTATATTGTATATTGTTTGTTATTTGTATAAAGTATATTGTTTATTAACAGTCTTTTCTTTATTACTAACTGCAGTTTAACAGGGTAATGATCTCCTACTCTTCGGTTTTTAGTTTAGTGTGGGTTACTTTTCTTTCTCCCTAGTTGTAGTCCCCCCTTCCTTCCTTTCTTTGTAGTTTATGCAGTATTATTAAAAAAAAACCCACCTCTCCAGGGGTCTTAAAAACCCCCAACAGGATGTGGGTCAGATGGCAATGTCGCATCGATCTATCAGCTAAGGTCCTTGATTTTTTTTTAAAAAAAGGTGTCCCAAATAATTCAGGCAGAAGCCCTTATTTGCAGTGGCCCTTACAGCACTAACTGTGCAAAAACTTCACATCTACCACATGAGGACTATTCAGCTGCGCCTGAGAAATAACTCCGTGCTCTTCACAAGAGCAAGGAATTTGCTTTTACAAGAGAGAAAGAACAGAGCGTTTGCTGGCCTGCCCAAGGGCAATTTTGTTCCACCTCCTTCCGGCTCGCTGGCTCGAGTCGTCCAGAGTCCCCTCTTCTTTCTGTAAGCCGATGCTTTCTAATGCTATCTGCTTTCGCACACGGCGAGCGATGCATTGTCAGCCTGCTTTCGATGCGCTTCAGCAATCATTTGCAAGTGGACGCTGCTGTTTCGCACAGTAAAATCCAGTTGCAAAGTGCACTGAAAGCGGACCGAAAGGTGCATTCTCCAGTGTTTGTGAAAACGCAGGCGCATCTAGGCGATTTTGTTTTATAAATTAATTTGGCTATGGTATTTATATTGGGAATAAGAGTGGAATAATGATGGCTTAATGATGAAAATGAATTGAAAATGAAGATCTTTTGGAACATCTGAATAAATAGCGACGCTATAGACTGTCTCCCAGGAATCGTTGGTACTATCCCGCCATCTTTTTGGGGGTTGGGAGTCTTGGTTTCACCGAGCACTTCATGTGATTGAGGATGGGTTTTTAAATTGTATAATATGCTTTTAAAATGTATATATTTTGGTAATTTTGTATTGTTGTTTTATGTTGCAAGTTTTATCTTGCCTGTTAGCCGCCCTGAGCCCTACGGGGGAGGGCGGAGTATAAATTTAAATAATAAATAAATAAATAAATAAACTAAAATTGCTGAGTATACCAAATTAGACTGGTTGATTATTAGAAATTTAAATAGATAAATCACTCCAGCTGTTGTGCTAGGTTATAAAGAAGTATGGCAGAAAAACTAGAGAAGTAAGATCGAGCTAGAATAGAATACTAGGTAAAGATCCTGGGTAATGCCACTAAAATTGATTAATTACGCCATTTGATGAATGTGAAGGGTTGAGAACCCAGTTGTTGCGTGAATTTATGTTCTATTGTTGTTTTGTAAATACGTGTGTTTGTCCAGTATAAAATCCTAATAAATATATAATAATTAAAAAAAACCCCGCAGGCGCAGAGTTCTGGATTGCAAGAGCAGGCTTTGGATGTTGGGGTGGTGTGTTGGACCGCAGTGTTTTGGTCCCTTTCGGCTCTTCAAAGCCTTTCACCGCAGCCTCCGGGGTGGTTACAAACAAAGAGGAAAGCGTACATCACATCGTTATGTAACACTGCCAGGCAGGTGGAAGCATCATTAACCGGAGTTACATAACAGTTAATTATTTTCTCCTGGCTCTGAAGGGCGGCCAAGCCAAAAAAAACCTATTGAAAGTGTTCAAACGTGTTTCGGGTGAGCGACTGCGCGGACAGGAAAAGAGCTTTGTAAGTCAGGGAATGAGAGGTTTCCCGCCTGGGACGCCGATGGCCAAGTTTCCACAAGATCCCCTCGGAGCAGGGAAAGAAAAGGAAGCCAGTTTCTAGAGCGGGTGCTTGCCAAGGAGCAGAGAGAGGCTAAAGAGAAGCTGGACATCCACATCGCAAGATGTCGTGATCAATGTGCCCTCTAAGCTGTGGAGTCTTGTGAGCAAAAATCCTACTTTGTGAGCCGCTGGCATTAAAGTTGTGGGTGAGCGATTTGGCCGCTGCATAAATGAGTTTGCTCCGGAGCCCTCCTTCCTGAGCTGAGACAAAAATGTGTCAGCCGGAGGCTAAAAAACTGTGAGCTGGCTCACACTAACTCAGCTTAGAGGGAACGCTGCCTGCGAAGCAGGTGGGGCTGAGAGAGCTCTCTCGAGGACTGCCCTTGAGAGGACAGCGCCGAGAGAACTTGTGACTGACCCAAGGTCACACCAGCCGCTGCATGTGGAGGAGTGGGGGGAATCAAACCCGGTTCTCCCAGATCAGAGTCCCCCGCTCCTAACCACGACACCAAGCAGTTCAGGACTCCTGGTCTTACGGCAGTTCAGGAGCAACACCAGTCTTTAATCCCCCCAGGGAGATCAAAAGTAGCTCAGGGATCTCAGTTCTCAGAATTCACTCCGGGGCTCTGGCTTCTGAAGCGGCACATTTGCATATCCCAAAGTCTTGCTTCTTGCAAGCTGGGACAAGAAACGGCCTCCCAGGGAAGCAGAAGCAGCCGGCGGAAGACTTTTCAGAACCGTCCAGAATCCAAAACAAAGCGACTTTGTCCAAAAGTGGCTGGGGAAACGGGTAATTTCTGGGCCTCAGAGGAGTAGGAGATTGGATTTATACCCTGCCCTTCACTACCTGAAGGTGTCTCAGAGCAGCTCAGTCTCCTTCCCCTCCCCACAACAGACACCCTGTGAGGTAGGCGGGGCGGAGACAGCTCTTGACAAAAATGGCTCTTTTTCAAGAACAGCTCTGAGAGAGCTTGTGACTGACCCTAGGTCACACCAGCAGCTGCACGTGGAGGAGGAGTGGGGAATCAAACCTGGTTCTCCCAGATGAGAGGCTACACTCTTAACCACTACACCGAACTGGCTCTCAGAGCACACAGGTACCCCAGCTAAGGTTGCCAACTCCCAGCTGGGAAATTCCTGGAGATTCTGTGGTTGTAGCCTGCGGAGGGAGGGGCTAAATGCTATAGAGCCCGCCCTACAAAGCAGACATTTTCTTCAAGGGAACCACCGCTGTTGTTTGGAGATGAGTTGTATGTCCAGGAGATCTCCAGGCCCCACCTGGAGATTGGCAACCCTAGTCTCACCCCTCCGAGCCAAACGGCACTGAGATGCCCTGACCATCCAGAATATCAGCAGCCCGAAAGGGCCCCAACCCCAATGAAGAAGAGGAAGAGGAGGAGGAGGAGACTGGATTTATACCCCGCCCTTCACTACATGAAGGAGTCTCAGAGCGGCTTACAAACTCCTTTCCCTTCTCCTCCCCACAACAGGCACCCTGTGAGGTAGGCGGGGCTGAGAGAGCTCTTGAGAGGACTGCTCCTGAGAGAACAGCTCTGAGAGAACTTGTGACTGACCCAAGGTCACTCCAGCAGCTGCATGTGGGGAAGTTGGGAATCAAACCCGGTTCTCCTTCAGGTAGTGAAGGGCGGGGTATAAATCCAATCTCCTCCTCCTCTTCTTCTGAGAAGGAATGACAGTTACCCAGTGAACTTGATAGCAGTGAGGAGTTCTGAACTCAGTTCTTGGGCCTAGTCTCTAACCACTCCACCACCATGTCTGTCAGCCGTTAAGCATCTCTTAGCAACATGGGCTCGCTTCGGCAGCACATATACTAAAGTTGTAACGATACAGAGAAGATCAGCATGGCCCTGCGCAACATGCCCACCATGATGACAGGCAATGGAGTGGGTACAGAGAAGAAGAGATTGGATCTATACCCCGCCCTTCACTCAGAGTCTCAGAGCGGCTTCCAATCACCTTCCCTTCCTCTCCCCATAACAGACACCCGGTGAGGTAGGCGGGGCTGAGAGAGCTCTCTTGAGAACTGCCCTTGAGAGAACAGCTCCGAGAGAACTTGTGACTGACCCAAGGTCACACCAGCAGCTGCATGTGGAGGAGTGGGGAATCAAACCCGATCCTCCCAGATTAGAGTCTGCGCTCCTAAGTGCTACACCAAACTGGCTCTGGAGGGGGTAAGCCTGTGCTACACTCCTGTCTCGGCACGACGTGCGGCAACCGGCGATGAATTTAACTTCCTGAGAGTTTCGGGTACAATCTCTTGAAAACAAGAAGCAGGCCTGTAGCTCTTGTGGCAGAACACAAGGGCCGAATGGGAACTCCCAGCCGTATTGCGGCTGCAAATGCCCAGTGGGAACGCCACTGAAAAGCGTGGCGGGAGTCCCTCTTTTCGACCAGAGGGCAAAAACTGCTCAGTCAACGATACCAGAGAACGACTGGAACCTTTCTGGGGAAGACCGAATTCCAAATGGCATTCCAGCACCAACACCGGCAAGGGTATGCTTGATTCGATCTAGCGGCCTCTGCAATTTAGGATAATCCCAGAACTCCGTTTAAAAGTGTTGTGGGGGCCCAATTTAGATTGGGACCGTGGCATTGGGGGGGGGACTTTCTGATGTGTTATTTGGGAGTGCCCTTTGCCCCGTTAGGGCTACTGCACGTGCAGGCGTTCGTTCGGGAAACTGGCACGGCGTAGAACGCAGAAGCCCCGCATTAGGACCGGTTGAGTTGCAGGTTCGAATCCCCACCTGGGATGAGACTTCCTGGGCGACCTGGGGCCAGCCAATTGTGAGCCCAGACGTTTTATATTGGGCTATTTCTGTACGATGTTATATTAATACATCTTGATGGAGAGGACTAATAAAGAGACTGTGTAATAAAGAGGTCGCACTGAGGGCGCCCAAAGGAAACAATGCCAGCTGAAGATGTTGATCCGCTGACCCATATCGCTTCAGAGGTGCTCCTGTGTCTCTCTCGCTTAGCATGTGTACGCAAACACAGGTTTTACAGCAAACACAGAAAACTCATTAGTTAGCCCAGATGAGAGGCTTATCCAGAACTCACCCCTCCGCCAGACGGCAAAGTCCTTCCAGTTTGAGCCAGTTTGGTGTAGTGGTTAAGTGCGCGGACTCTAATCTGGGAGAACCGGGTTTGATTCCCCACTCCTCCACTTGCACCTGCTGATGTGACCTTGGGTCAGTCACAAGCTTTGGCACAGCTGTCCTTGAAAAAGAGCCGTTTGTGTCAGAGTTCTCTCAGCCCCACCTCCCTCACAGGGTGTCTGTTGTGGGGAGGGGAAGGGAAAGGAGTTTGTAAGCCGCTCTGAGACTCCGAGTGAAGGGCGGGGTATAAATCCAATCATCTCCATCTCCATCTCCATCTCCTCCTCCTCCTCCTCTTCTTCTTCCATTCCACATGGAGAATCCTGCCCGGGTCACCGATGAGTCAGCCATTAACCCCGGACTCACCTCTTCCCCCTCCCAGGAACCAATGGTCAAGGTAGCCAATAGAATCGAAATTCACCACGCTAGCCAATCCCAGAGCAGGGCCACCAGGTGTAAGCCGCCTGAGCCCTCCCTCTTGCTCGCCCCGGCAGCCGTAAAACTTAGAGCACAGGGCGACCTAGGTACCCCTTCGCCTACGACCCCTGTCTGTCTGCTTTGTCCCTTATGCCCAGCTTGCTATACTCAAACCCTTGCCTCGCTTTATGCTCTAGTTTGCAGCTAGAGTGCTACACGTGTCTTCAGCCGGTCTGATTACACGCTCTCTTCCCATTTATATTTTTCTCCCCTCCCTAATATCTCCCGCTGGAAGATTTAGGAGCTGCGCATCGCCTGGGGTAAATATATCCCGCCAACGATATCCTGCTAATGCGAAAGTCCTATTCTAAATCTCTCTGTTTTTACTTAGTTCTTGTGTGTATGTATGTAATTGTGTGCATTGAGTAATACTTAGTAAACTAAAGAGAATTTTATTTCTGTCTCTGTCTCTTCATTGGGAACATACTGTGGCAGCCCACCCTCTGTATAAACTGACCTGAACCCCGATCATAAACTGTTCCAATTGTCTCTCTTAAAGAGCAATTCGGCTAACACATTTTCTTGTTGGGAACATAATACGGGTGGAGGGAAGGATCGGGTGCATTTTGTTTGGAGGACACATAATCCGCTGCATGTCCCGCTTCCCAGGCGCTCTCCGTTATAGCGAGGAAGTCGGACGTGACTGCCAAAAGCTCACGTTGACATAATTGTAGTTTGTCTTCAAAGTGCACCTGCGTTTGCTTTCACAGAATCACACAGTTGGAAGGGGCCCCCGGAAGTAGTGAGCTACCCCTCCCTGGCACTCTTCAAGCAGCGGCCGGAGAAACCCTTGTCAGGGATGCTCTAGGTGAGGGGTGTCAAACATACTGCCCGGGGGCTGGATGAGGCCCTTCCCCTCTGGAGGGCCTCCATCAGGCCCGCAGTGAAACTGGCCATCTCCTGCTTCCCGTTCTGCTGCTGCCGCATCGTAGCTTGCTTCGCCAGATTCTCATAATCACTCAGCCGTTTCATGTTTTAACCTGGCTCCTAGACTCAGGACTCTGGGCGTGAGATTTCTGTGGTGAACGCCAATCAATCGAAAGTAGGTTTGCAGCTTACAGAGCGAATGTTTTACGCATGTTTTTATTTTAAGTTTTAAAAAGCCCCTTTTTGTTTGTGTCCTTTATAAAAATTATACCTCTGCTGCCTGGCATTACATTTTATGACACACATTGCCCGGCCCGAAAAGGTCTCATTTATGTCAGATCGGCCCTCATAACAAATCAATTCGACACCCCTGCTCTAGGCTGAGCCTGCATTGAACAGGGGGCTGGACTAGATGGCCTCTAGGGACACTTTTGACTCTATGATTTTATGATTCTAAGTCATGGGTGTCAAATTCATTTGTTATGAGGGTCGGATCTGACATAAATGAGACCTTTTCGGGCCGGGCCACGTGTGTCATAAAATGTAATGCCAGGTAGCGGAGGTATAAATGTTATAAAGGACACAAACAAAAAGGGCCTTTTTAAAACTTAAAATAAAAACATGCTTAAAACATTAGCACTCCTGCAATATTTTGTTCATTTAACAGTGTCTGATAACTGACGCCTCTTGCTCTGAATTATCGCATCAAAACATCTGTGCTGTCGCAATCTTGAGCGTGCTGTTCAGGTGTGTATCTGTAAGCTGCAAACCCACAATGACGCAGCAGCAGCAGAACTGGAAGAAGAAGCAGAAGATAGCCGGTTCCACTGTGGGCCTGACAGGAGCCCTCCGGGGGCCTGATCCGGCCCCCTGGGCTGCATGTTTGACACCCCGGATTACAGTGTCCAGGGAACGTCAAAAAGCTACAAATACACTGTAATAAAACGCTAAATAAATCAAGGTAACTGAAGTTGTGCATAGTAGTATTTATCTATTGTGTGCAATTATTTCATTACAAAACTTACACAATTATACATCATATATTGTAGAAACAATTCTGAAACACAACGGCTGCGGTCACACACAATAAACAATTCACTTTCAATCCGTTTTCAGTGCACTTTCCAACTGGATGTTGCCAGTTCACACAGTAAAGTCTGGTTGGGAAGTGGATTGAGAGCAGATTGTTTACTGTGTGTGACCAGCAGCCAATATGAACGGTCAGCTGCAAACCGACAATGACGCAGCAGCGGCGGAACTGGAAGAAGCAGAAGCAGAAGAGAGCCGGTTCCACTGTGGGCCTGATAGAAGCCCTCCGGGGGCCTGATCCGGCCCCTGGGCCACATGCTTGACACCACCAGTTCTGAGGCTGACACCCTAACCACTCCACCGCGCTGCCTTTCCCATATGCAACAGATCACCCGGTCTCCCCCCACCACTGCAAGTTGGGTTGTGAGTCTCACACGGTTGAAGATCTACACTTCTCGAGAAGCAACCGGGGCGGAATCCATGCGACCAGAGTGCAAGGTGTAACCGCCCTGTTCCGACGGCACCATCCCTCGCCATTAGCCGTCTTCCGAAATGCTGGCCCTGAGCCAGGATCGGGCAGGAACACCCTTTCTCTTCACCCCCTGAGCCACCTCCGTCAGCAGACGACGGAGCTAATCTGATCCCTGTCTCCTTCCTAATCCACACCCTTCTGGGTTTGTTCACCACACCCGTCTTACACTCCCTGAATACATTTTTGTTTTCCTGGGGGGCGCGTATGTCGTCGAGGGTTACTTTTCTAGCCGGGGTTCTGTTTTTAAAATCTCGAACTCGGGGCTGGGCCTTATTTAAATTCCAAGCCTGCTCCACGGTGAGGTTGGCTCCCGGGGCAAACGCAGAACATGTCGACGACTCCCCCCCACCCCAACAAGGGCTGTTCCTTGTGGCTTGGTCTCCTCCGCCTAGCTGTCAGCTGAAAGGCTGCATGACTGATTTATTAGAGCGTGGATACTGTGCCCCGGTTCCCAAGGTGGCCTCCTCATTAAAATACATCATAAATCCTAACAAAGAAAGATTTTTAAAAACTCTTCGGAGGGAGGAATGAAGCAGATCGGACAAATGCTTTCAATAAATCCTCCTTCATTTAAATTAATCCCAGAAGTCATATCAATTATTCCTCAGGACCACAGAGACCCCTGAAAGCCTAGACCTGTCACAATCGGTGTTCCCTCTAAGCTGAGTCAGTGCGAGCAGGCTCACAGTTTTTTAACCTCCGGCTCACGTATTTTTGCCTTAGCTCAGGAAGGGATGGCTCCAGAGCAAGCTAATTCATGCGGCAGCCAAACTGCTCACTCACAACTTTAATGCCAGCAGCTCACCACGTAGGATTTTTGCTCACAGGACTCCACAGCTTAGAGGGAGCATTGGTCACAATACCAACATAAGAAGCTGAGAGTGGATTTGGAATTTAGAAAATTCCTGGTGGCAGCCGGAACTACCTATTTTCAATTCAATTCAATTTATTACAGGTCTATACGACCGAAGTCTTGACCAGAAGAAAATGCAAAAGGGGGGGGGGGGAAATAGGTACATAAAATTAACATAACATATGACAAGGTGCATAATCACAATCACATAAAACCCAGGCTGAGCTCAGAGATTAAAAATTACCTAACTACACTTGGGGCGAAGCCAACTAACTAAAATCATATGAAGATTAAAAATCGGTGTTGGTTTTTACAGAGGTGCCTATTTTATAAACACCCAGTATAATTTAAAGAGAAACTTAAAGGTAAAGGTTCCCTTGCTCGAAAGCCAGTCGAATCCGACTCTAGGGTTGCGGTGCTCATCTCCGTTTCAAAGCCGAAGAGCCAGCGCTGTCCGAAGACGTTTCCGTGATCATGTGGCCGGCATGACTAAACACCAAGGCGCACGGAACGCTGTTACCTTCCCACCGAAGTGGTACCTATTTATCGACTTGCAATTTCTTGCTTTCGAACTGCTAGGTTGGCAGGAGCTGGAACTAGAGACGGGAGCTCACTCCGTCATGCGGCACCCGGGTCTCGAACTGCTGAACTACCGACCTTCCACAGCCTGCAGTTCAGTGTCTTAACCACTTGAGCCACCGCAGCTCCTTAAAGAGAAACTTAGTCCTCCCCAATAAGAGGTTGTCACAGGGACGCCGGGGAGCGATGTCCTGATCGCGCTTCCCCTGGATCAAACTCATCCAGTTGGAACTGGAGCGGTTTACGCCGCTCCCAGCCCGCCGTCTGACCGCAGCCACAGAGTTCTTTAAACCCTTCCTCTCCCATGGAGCAGCTGTCAAGATTGTGGCCAACACCTTACCCTTCTGATGAAGTTCGGCTAGGAGTGCCGGGCACGGGCTGGGCTGGGCTGAAGCGCCTGAGAACTGAGACCCAGAAAGAGGGGAGGACCGCTGCCCACGCCGGGATCAGGGCTTCGGAAGCCTAAACAGCTAAGGGTGGACGGTTTCCCCCACAGCCTGGGAGCACTAGGCCGGGGCCCGGGAGGGAAGATTTCCTGGACGACAGTTCAAATCTGTCCCTGCTGATCCTGCGCCGTGGCGGGGTTTAATGCCGCTAAAGGCGGACAGGCGGGTGGTGGCTCCATAAATCCATCAACACAGCCCTGCCGGCCTGAGAACACCCTTGGGTTTACGTGTCACACGGAAGCGGCAAGCCAGATAGGGGAAAGAGAGAAAGGGCGCAACTGCTGACTCGGTCCGTGGGCTCTGGAGGAAGCGGAAGGAGGCCCATTTCCCAGTTTCCCGACTGGATCAGTCGGGCAAGCATATTCCATGGAGGGACAACCACTTAAATGTCGCGAGCGAGCCTGCTGATCTCCCACATGCCTGTCACGTGAACGCACATGAAGCTGCCTTCATGTGGGAAACTCCACATTCAGAGGCACTAAACCTCTGGATCCCAAAGCCAGGAGGCAACACCAAGGGAAGGCCTCGGCCTCCATGCCCTGTTGTTGGACCCTCAGAGGAACTGACTGGCCACTGTGTGAGACAGGATGCTGGACCAGATGGGCCCTCACTGGTCTGATCCAGCAAGGCTCTTCTGATGTTCTTCTCAGGGGAAGGCCTCGGCCTCCATGCCCTGTTGTTGGACCCTCAGAGGAACTGACTGGCCACTGTGTGAGACAGGATGCTGGACCAGATGGGCCCTCACTGGTCTGATCCAGCAAGGCTCTTCTGATGTTCTTCTCAGGGGAAGGCCTCGGCCTCCATGCCCTGTTGTTGGACCCTCAGAGGAACTGACTGGCCACTGTGTGAGACAGGATGCTGGACCAGATGGGCCCTCACTGGTCTGATCCAGCAAGGCTCTTCTGATGTTCTTCTCAGGGGAAGGCCTCGGCCTCCATGCCCTGTTGTTGGACCCTCAGAGGAACTGACTGGCCACTGTGTGAGACAGGATGCTGGACCAGATGGGCCCTCACTGGTCTGATCCAGCAAGGCTCTTCTGATGTTCTTCTCAGGGGAAGGCCTCGGCCTCCATGCCCTGTTGTTGGACCCTCAGAGGAACTGACTGGCCACTGTGTGAGACAGGATGCTGGACCAGATGGGCCCTCACTGGTCTGATCCAGCAAGGCTCTTCTGATGTTCTTATGAAGGCCTCAGACTCTGTTCCCTGTTGGACCACAAGAGGACCTGGTTGGCCACTGGGTGAGGCAGGATGCTGGACTAGACAGACCACCACTGGTCTGATCCAGCAGGTTTCTTCTTATGTTCTTATGCCTTATACTGAATCAGTCCATCAAGGTCAGTGTTGCCTACTCACACCAGCAGCCGATCTCCAAGGTCTCAGGCAGAAATCTTTCACATCATCTACTGCCTGGTCCTTTTTAACCAGAGGTTCCGGGGATTGAACCTGGGACCTACTGCATGCCCAGCGGAGGCTCCACCACTGAGCCCCATCGTCATTGTCTTCTTACAGAACGTGAAAGGAGACCCAGATATAAGACCCCAGAGTTCTTCCAGCCAACCTCTGGGTGGGTGGGCCTTTAAGACGAAGGGCTTGCCAGGTTAACAACATCCTCACCTGCCTCTCCAGAGAGATCTTGTCACACTCCAGGTCCTGCCGGACGGCACGCTCCTGTAACAGCTCGGCACGCAACTGGTCGATCTGGAGAAAGAGGGAGAGAGAGGAAGGGGCGGGCTTAACACGAGGCTTCCTGCCGGCCGGCCTGAAGCCGAAGTCTGTTCTGAAAGCAACACAAAACAGAACAGAAGAGTGACAGCTCAGTAGAGACGGCTATGCTTAACAGGATGCCTTTTAAAATGAATAAATTTAGAGTCCAGGGACACCTTTAAGACCAACAAATTTTTATTCAAGGTATGAGTTTACATGTGCATGCACACTTCCTCAGATACATTGAAAGGGAAGTTCATATATATGCTAATTTGCTGTTCACCTATGTAGAGACATCTGCCTATATCTATATATATCTATCTATATATAGATATATTTTGCAGGATTTGACACATCCTGAACATTCCCTGTTTGAACTGCTGCCTTCGGGCAGAAGATATAGGACAATTAAAGCAAGGACAAATAGATTAAAAAATAGTTTTTCTTCGAGAGCTGTTATTGCCTTAAATGCTGTATGAAATTGGAATTTGGGTGACACTGGTGGTTTTAAGTTGTTATGTGAACCTTAAGGGAGTTATGGGACAGTTGTGAATGGTGTGTGAGTGTATATGAATATTGTTGTAGATCACCGAAATGATTGCATCTTTAATTTCGCTGTACTATGTACAACGACAATAAAGTATATTATATATATATGAACTGTTAACGTCCCTTTCCATGTATCTGAGGAAGTGAGCCTGCACACGAAAGCTCATACTTTGAATAAAACTTTGCTGGTCTTAAAGGTGCCACTGCGCTCTAAATTTGTTCTCCAGTTTCAGACCAGCATGGCTGACTGCCTGGATCTATCTTTTTAAATGAAGGTATAGTTTTAAAGTATTTTCTTGCATGCACACCGTTCACCTTCTGCAGGGAAGATCCCGGCATTGTGGTGGCAACTGCTGTCAAAGCAATGTTCCTTTTTAAAAAATCTGCACGGCCAATCAGATTTCCAGTGGCCAATCGCAAGCCCCGCTGGGCAAAACCCCTGCCCGGCTCCTCCCACTTTCTCAAAACGCCTGGCGGGCCCTGGGAAAGGTGACGGCGGGCGCCGCGTTGGGGAACCCTGCCCCAGAGGGCCCCAGGCAAGGAAAGTCACTCTTCCTCAGCAGCCTCAGTCCCACCCTCTGCGATAATACAACCTACTTTACCGGGCCGTTGCTAGGGGTTACAAAAAGATAAGAGATGCTAAGTGCTTTTAGAACACTCGGTATTTAAAATAACAGTGGGCCCGCCGCTGGGAAGGTGACCTCATTGTGTAGTGAGGATTTAAACAGGCTTATTTCCGTGTTTCGCTGCAAGGCAGGGCCAGCCCTGCAATGGCCTCACAGAGCTCCCCACCCCCGGCCCCCAGATTATCTGCCAGTCGTCTAGACAGACTCGGAGGGCCTGCCTGCATCATCTTGGCCAAGAGAAGGAGGAGGAGGAGGAGGAGGAGGAGAAGAAGGACAAGGAGAAGGAGGAGGAAGAGAAGGAGAAGGTGAAGGAGGAGAAGGAGAAGGAGAAGGAGGAGGAGGAGAAGGAGGAGGAGGAGGAGGAGAAGGAGAAGAGGAGGAGAAGGAGAAGAGGAGGAGAAGAGAAGGAGAAGAGGAGGAGAAGAATAGGAGGAGGAGGAGGAGAAGAGGAGGAGAAGAATAAGAGGAGGAGGAGGAGGAGAAGAAGAGGAGGAGGAGGAGAAGAAGAGGAGGAGGAGGAAAAGGAGGAGGAGAAGGAGGAGGAGGAAGAAGAGGAGGAGGAGGCTAAATGGGAACCTCCACGTTCAGGGGCAATCTACGCTAGCAGAGGAGGCCTTGTGGTCCTGCTGCAGGATACTGGGCTGGACAGACTCCTAGCTAGGGTTGCCAGGTCTGACTCAGGAAATATCTGGGGACTTTGGGGGTGGAGCCAGGAGACCTTGGGGGTGGAGCGAGGAGCCAGGATGTGACATCATTTTTGTGATGTCACTAGGCGACTGAACTCCAAAGGGAGTTCTGGCCATCACATTTAAAGGGACCGCATTCCTTTTAAACGCTTTCCCTCCATTGGAAATAATAGAGGATGGGAGCACCTTTTTGTGAGCTCATAGAACTGGACCCCCTGGTCCAATCTTTTTGAAACTTTTTTTTGGGGGGGAGGTTCAGATGAGGGACCCCCAGCTATGCTGAAAATCAGATGCCTCTCACTCAAAAAAACAGCCCTCCCCAGAGAACCATTATACCCTATGGGGACCGGTCTCCATAGGGTATAACGGAGCGCCCTGCAGCCATTCCCCCCCCCCCACTTTCTGACAGTCCTGAAGCGGGGGGGGAGGGGCTCCAAGCCAGGGGATTCCCTGCGCCCAACTGGGGATTGATGTTGAAAAGAAGCAAACAACCGCGATAGATTGTGCCAAAAAAATAAAGTTTTTCAGGACTTGTAAATTCTTTTTCCAGTATTCAGTTTACTGGAAGCAACTCAAACTCCATCGACACCAACGAACCCTGCATATTACGTCTCGTTTCGTGTACTAACTTTATCAATGTGGGTAGCGTTGAAATACCTATAGAATATTAATTCATTTGGCAAGCACACTGGTCATATCTCATAGACACATCCATCAAACCCATTAGTGTACTGGATTTGATGAATGTACTGGATGGATTTGATGAATGTGACTATGAGATACTGACTATGAGATATGACTGAGAGCCAGTTTGGTGTCGTGGTTGGGTGCGCGGACTCTAATCTGGGAGAACCGGGTTTGATTCCCCACTCCTCCTCCACTTGCACCTGCTGGATGACCTTGGGCAAGCCGTAGTTCTGATAAGAGCTGTCCTGGAAAAAGAGCAGTTTCTGCCAGAGCTCTCTCAGCCCCACCTACCTCACAGGGTGTCTGTTGAGGGGAGGGGAAGGGAAAGGAGTTTGTAAGCCGTTCTGAGACTCTGAGTGAAGGAGCAGTTCTGGAGAGAGCTCTCTCAGCCCCACCTATCTCACCGGGTGTCTGTTGTGGGGAGGGGAAGGGAAAGGAGATTGTAAGCCGCTCGGAGACTCCTTTGGGTAGTGAAGGGAGGGTAGAAATCCAATCTCCTCCTCCTCCTCCTCTTCTAGTGTGCTTGCCGAATGAATTAATATGACTGGTATGAATATGAAGAACCTTTTTTTGGCACAATCAGGGCTATTCTTGGGTAGGAACGCACAGGAACGGAGTTCCGGCTGGCTTCAGAGTTGGCCACACCCACTGCAGCCAAAACCTCTGTGTGCCTGGCTACAGAGGGACCGCCCCCCCCCCCCAGCGACTTTGAGGCGGGCGGGCCAGGGGGGCCCCTGGAAGGATTGGGGAGGCATTTAAACATGCCTGTCCAAGGGCGGGCTTGCTCGGGCTCTCCGCAGCGGCGGGGCTCCCAAACCAAGTAGTATAAACTGCCTTCCCTTCTCTTCAAGGGGAGGGCTTGCCCGTGCTCCCTGCAGCCACGGGGTGCCCGGGCAAGCCAGGGAAGGCACGGGGTGTGGCCTCATATGTTAATGAGCTGTGCTGTCAGGGGTGTGGCCTATTATGCTAATGAGTTCCTGCTGGGCTTTTTCTACAAAAAAAGCCCTGGGCACAATATATCACAGTTGCTGGCTGCCTTTCAAATTCCATCCAGTGATCTCTCTCTTTGGTTTGGATCCCCAACTGGGGATTGGCCACGTTACCCTTCATTCCACCCATCAAGCCTCTTCTCGCGGCTTCCCAGCCCTTTCTGACAGCATCCCTTTCCCCCCTCCCGGCGGATATATCCATCATGCCTTGCTTGTGGATTTCCCTGTGAGGTCTGGTCTGCGGAAGGCGGAAAGGAAACCTAAAAACGGACCGCTTGGGATGCGAATTGGCCTAGCTGCCCTTTCATTCACCCGCTGAAGTACCGCGAGCAGGGGAGGCAGTGGGTGACTCCGGCTTCCCACCTGGTCTCTGGTACGGTTGATCCTCTCCGTTAGCAGCTCGACCGTATTCCTTTCCTCGTCCAGTTCCACTTCGAGCCGTTTCGATTTGTCCTGTGAATGGCATTTAAAAACAACAACAACACCGTTTGTATACATAACTGGGTCTGAAAAGTGTTAAAGGCAGGGTCTGCCGGACAATTTCTGCTTCGTGCGTTGCCTGATCGGCTTTAGAACGTAAGAACGTAACAGAAGCCATGTTGGATCAGGACAATGGTGCATCCAGTCCAACACTCTGGGTCACACAGCGGCCAAAACCCAGGTGCCACCAGGAGGTCCGACAGCAGGGCCAGAACTCCAGAAGCCCTCCCACTGTTGACCCCCCCCAAGCACCAAGAAGACAGAGCATCAGTGCCCCACACATAAGGACATAAGTGAAGCCATGTTGGATCAGGCCAGTGGCCCATCCAGTCCAACACTCTGGGTCACACAGTGGCCAAAAATACCAGGGGCCCTCAGGAGGTCCAGCAGTGGGGCCAGGACACATGAAGCCCCTCCCACTCATGCTCCCCCCCCCCAGCACCAAGAAGACAGAGCTTTACTGTCCCAGATGGCGTGTTCCCCCTATACCTTGTGGCTAAGAGCCACTGACGGACCTCTGCTCTTAAGAACATCAGAGAAGCCATGTTGGATCGGGCCAATGGCGCATCCAGTCCAACACTCTGTGTCACACAGTGGCCAAAACCCAGGTGCCACCAGGAGGTCCAGCAGTGGGGCCAGAACTCCAGAAGCCCTCCCACTCTTGCCCCCCAAGCACCAAGAATATAAAGCATCACTGCCCCAGACTGAATGTTCCATCTATACCCCGTAGCTAATAGCTACTTATGGACCTCAGCTCCATATAGGAACATAAGAGAAGCCAATGTTGGATCAGGCCAATGGCTCCTCCAGTCCAACACTCTGTGTCACACAGTGGCCAAAACCCAGGGGCCATCAGGAGGTCCACCCAAGACGCCCGCCCTCTCTTTCCCCCTCCCCCAAGCACCAAGTAGACAGAGCATCACTGCCCCAGACAGAGTGTTCCCATCTATATGGTAAAGGTTCCCTTGCTCGAAAGCCAGTCGAGTCCGACTCTAGGGTTGCGGTGCTCTTCTCCGTTTCCAAGCCGAAGAGCCAGCGCTGTCCGAAGACGTTTCCGTGGTCATGTGGCCGGCATGACTAAAACAAAGGCGCACGGAACGCTGTTACCTTCCCACCGAAGTGGTACCTATTTATCTACTTGCAATGTCTTGCTTTCGAACTGCTAGGTTGGCAGGAGCTGGAACTAGAGATGGGAACTCACTCCACCTTGGGGCTAATAGCCACATATGGACCTCAGCTCCATAGGCTTATCCAATCTCCTCTTGAAGCCGTCCATGCTTGTAGTCACCGCCACTTCAGGGCACAGTGAATTCCAAGTGTTAATTGCTCTTTGGGTGAAGGAGGACTTCCTTTTATCTGTTCTAAACCTCCCGCTCATTAATTTCATGGAGTGCCCACGAGATTTTGTCTTGTGAGAAAGGGAGAAAAATACCTCTTTCTCAACCTTCTCTCCCCCATGCGTAATTTTGTAAACCTCGATCACGTCACCCCCCTCAGTCGTCGTTTCTCCAAGCTAAAGAGCCCCCAAGTGCTTTAACCTTCCTTCATAGGGAAAGTGTCCCATCCCCTTAATCATTTTCGTTGCCCTTTTCTACACTTTTTCCAATGCTATAATATCTTTTTTGAGGTGCAGTGACCAGAACTGTACACAACATTCCCAATGAGGCAGCACAATCAATTTATAAACACTCCCTCTAAGCCGTGGAGTCTTGTGAGCAAAAATTCTACGTTGTGAGCTACTGGCATTAAAGTTGTGAGCGAGCGATTTGGCTGCTGCATCTATTAGTTTGCTCTGGAGCCGTCCTTCCTGAGCTAAGTCAAAAATGTGTGTTTGCTGTTGTTCAGTCGCACACCTGAGTCCACGAGCCGGAGGCTAAAAAACTGTGAGCTAGCTCACACTAACTCAGCTTAGAGGGAACACTGATACTGACTGAGCATTATGATACTGGCTTTATATTCTTTGGAATATTCTTTGGAAACAACAGAAATTGTTTTTTTACATGTAGAAGAAGAAGAGGAGGAGATTGGATTTATACCCCACCCTTCACTACCCAAAGGAGTCTCAGAGCGGCTTACAAACTTCTTTCCCTTCCCCTCCCCACAACAGACCCCCTGTGAGGTGGGTGGGGCTGAGAGAGCTCTTGACAGAAACTGCTCGTTTTTTAAGAACAGCTCTTATCAGAACTACGGCTTGCCCAAGGTCATCCAGCCAGGTGCAAGTGGAGGAGTGGGGAATCAAACCCGGTTCTCCCAGATTACTGTCCGCGCACTGAACCACGACACCAAACTGGCTCTCTGTAGGAAAATGTGTGCTTTGAAATGTGCAAAGGGGTGGCAAGCAACTTCGGGTACTGCTCTACTGATGGAAACACATGCAAAGCGACCTGCTTTCCCCATAGCCTCGCAGACAAGGGCACGCAGAAAGTAGCGGGCTCTCGAAAAGCAGTGCTGCCCCCTGCTGCCAAAAAAAGATTTTGCTTTCACACCCCACTGGCCACAGGCTGCACAGAGAGGCGCTGAAATCAGATCGAAAGGCAACGTTTTCGAATTTTAGTCACTCTCGAGATGCAAAACGGAGACAGCAAGACGTCTCCTCCACCCTGCACAGTTTCAGGCATGATTTCTTCCTCAACAACAACAACAACAACAATACAGTCCACAGTCAACAAAGACCAAGAACAACCAACAAATAACAACTGTGTACTGATCAACCCACCCAAAAGCAATAAAAGAGAGACTACAATACAATGCAAAACATGTAATCCATCATAGGACAATACATGAATATAATCCAGAATAACAGTCTCCTGAAACCCAATCTGGAATAGGTGTCCACAATGAAGTCAGGTACACTTTACAGATGTCAGATGTCCAATCCTTTTTACGTAGTAGCAACCCTTACAGGTGCTTTCTAAAACCTGAATGATTGTACTTATTAAGAATCTGCTAAGAGATTTACAGGATTGGCTTATAAGCTCCTGAGGAAGGACCTGAAGTCCGAAACACTTCTTGTACCTAGGAAAAGTGTTGAAAAGGATTGGACATCTGACTGCTGTAAAGTGTACCTGACTTCATTGTGGACACCTATTCCAGATTGGGTTTCAGGAGACTGTTATTCTGGATTATATTCATGATTTCTTCCTCCCCAAAGAGGCCTTCCTTCAAACAGTGCATCTTCTAGATTATACAACATGCTCTGAGCCGTTGCAAGAACCCTGGAAGGGGAGACTGGTAAAACTCTAAGGATGGGGGTCTTGAAGCATGTGGGTCATTTTGTAGAAAAAGAGGTGGAGGAGCTCATTAGCATAACTTATTAGCATAACTTGCTTGCATATGCCACACCCCCTGACATCACTGGAAGTGTGTCAGAAGGCAACACCCACTGCAACTTACCTGGCTGCTTCTTGCTCCTCGTGGCCCGGGGCAGCTGGGAGCAGGGGGCGGGGCCTGTTGCATGTGCCCGCCCCCTGGGCTCTTTACTGCCGGAGCGCCGCTCCTGTGCGCTCCTGCGGGAAATGACCCCTGCTACCGAGAGACCGCTGCCCTTGCGTCAGAAAGAGGGACCCTCTACAATACAGGCCCTGAAGGCGACCCGAGACCTTAATTCAGAGAAAAGAAGAGAGGAGAAATACGAACCTCCAGGGCTTTGATTTGCCGGGATCGATCGTCCTGGGACCGCCGCTTGGAGTCCATCTCCTGCTCCAGGTTGTGGAGGCGCTGAGCCAGCAGCTCCTTGTCCAACACGGCGTTCTCCCGCTCGGCCTGGCTGTCCTGCAGGGCTTGCTTGAGTCGCATCACCTTGGCGGAGAGAAGGACAGGAAGCTGAGGAAGCAGAACAGGACCTTGTGGGGGCTCAGAAAGCAGAGGTCTGAACCCAGGTTCCCCGACGGCCCCAAATCTCACATGCTGCACCGTATCTGATCTTCGCCCAGAAGCGGTATCGGAACCCCACACACACACACCTCTTTTCGCCATCAACACAGTTTGAGCAAGAATCTTGTGTAATCCGACGCACATGAGGTGCTTCAGATAAAGAGGAAAAGCCTCACCCTACACTTCAAGAAGAAGAGGAGACTGGATTTATACCCCGCCCTTCACTACCCAAAGGGGTCTCAGAGCGGCTTACAAATTCCTTTCCCTTCCCCCTCCCCACAAGAGACGCCCTGTGAGGTAGGCGGGGCTGAGAGAGCTCTTGACAGAAACGGCTCTTTTTCAAGGACAGCTCTTATCAGAACTATGGTTTGCCCAAGGTCATCCAGCAGGTGCAAGTGGAGGGGTGGGGAATCAAACCCGGTTCTCCCAGATTAGAGTCCGTGCACTTAACCACGACACCAAACTGGCAAACGAGAAGAGAAGAGATAGGATTTATACCCTGCCCTGCACTACCCGAAGCGGCTCACAATCCCTCAGAGCGGCTCAAGGTCCCTTTCCCTTCCCCTCCCCACAACAGACACCCTGTGAGGTAGGTGTGGCTGAGAGAGCTCTTGACAGAAACTGCTCGTTTTTTAAGAACAGCTCTTATCAGAACTATGGTTTGCCCAAGGTCATCCAGCAGGTGCAAGTGGAGGGGTGGGGAATCAAACCCGGATCTCCCAGATCAGAGTCCGCGCACGTAACCACGACACCAAACTGGCTCTCTGCATTGGGGACCTCTGCAGTAGGAGATGTGAAAGACCTTCTCCTGAGACCTTAGAGTGGGAAGGGATTTCCAGGGTCATCTAGTCCAGCCCCCTGCACAAGGCAGGAAATTCACAAATACCTCCCCCGCCCCCCTGTGTGTGTAAGAAAGAAAACCTTGGAAAACTGCTGCTGACCTTGACAGACCAGGGATCAGACTCAGCAGAAGGCTGCTCCGTGTGTGTTCAGATGAGACTAATGAAATAAATTCTACACTGGATCTGCACGCTGCAGAGAGAGAACCTCATTGCCGAAGGACGTACCTGGATTCTGCTCTGAACACCCTTCTTTGAGCCAGTTTGGTGTCGTGGTTAAGTGCGCGGACTCTGATCTGGGAGAACCGGGTTTGATTCCCCACTCTTCCTCCACTTGCACCTGGCTGGATGACCTTGGGCAAGCCGTAGTTCTGACAAGAGCTGTTCTTGAAAAAGAGCCAGTTTGGTGTAGTGGTTAAGTGCACGGACTCTAATCTGGGAGAACCGGGTTTGATTCCCCCACTCCTCCACTTGCACCTGCTGGATGACCTTGGGCAAGCCGTAGTTCTGATAAGAGCTGTTGATGTAAAACAGCAGTTTCTGTCAAGAGCTCTCTCAGCCCCCACCTATCTCACAGGGTGTCTGTCGTGGGGAGGGGGATGGAAAGGAGTTTGTCAGCCGCTCTGAGACTCCTCTGGGTAGTGAAGGGCAGGGTATGAATCCAATCTCTTCCCCTTCTTCTTCTCTTCTTTCAGATTGCCTCCTCCAGCAGGATGGTCTCCCGGATCTCCGCTGACTCCCGTAGACTTTCAACTTACTGCATTTCCCCCCAGCCCTGCAGAACCAGCCTGTAATCCTCTCGAGGGGCCCCCCTGTCCTTTGCTTGACAAAAGACCGACACTTGGCGGGTCAAGGGATCAATTGTCCTGCACCTTAGCCAAGGGCTCTGAGGCCCTAGTCAGCAACTAATCTTTTCCTAGACAGCCAGTTTCGCAAATGGAGGGATGCAGAGAGAGGGCCTCAAAAGCTGCCCCCCCCCCCACAACAACCCAGTTCTCCTACTCCTATTCTTAGCTTCTGCGTGCATTCAGAGAGCTTGGGGAAGGACTCCAGAAATTTTAAAACTGCAGAGATTCAATTTTAAAAGGGGAGTTTCTAGCTTTGGGGCTCTTTGTTCTAAAGCGGAAGGAATGCCACCCTATGTGCTAAAGACTCGTGTGTGTGTGTGGATGTAAGGTAAAGGTAAAGGTTTCCCTTGCTCGAAAGCCAGTCGAATCCGACTCTAGGGTTGCGGTGCTCATCTCCGTTTCAAAGCCGAAGAGCCAGCGCTGTCCGAAGACGTTTCCGTGGTCATGTGGCCGGCATGACTAAGCACCAAGGCGCACGGAACGCTGTTACCTTCCCACCAAAGTGGTACCTATTTATCTACTTGCAATTTCTTGCTTTCGAACTGCTAGGTTGGCAGGAGCTGGAACTAGAGACGGGAGCTCACTCCGTCATGCGGCACACTCGGGTCTCGAACTGCTGAACTACCGACCTTCCACAGCCTGCAGTTCAGCATCTTAACCCACTTGAGCCACCGCAGCCACTCTCCTCAAGTGTAGGGGAGAGTTAAAGAGAAATCATGATGAGGTTCAAAATGCACCACACCTACCAATGTGGCTCCTGTTTTCATACCTGAACACCCTTGACACTGTCTTATACTGAATCAGACCTTTGATCCACCCCGGCCAGGATTTTGTGGCTTGTGGGGCGAATTTTTTTCTGGTGGGGCTGAAGTTCTCAGTGCAGAAAGAAGAGCCATTTAGCCAACAGACAGCTGCTGCCAGGATAGATCTCTAGATTGCAAGCTCTTTGCAGAGACCGACTGACAAGTGTACCCCTTTGTCGGCTGTTCCCCAACACGGTGCCCGCGGGCACCATGGGATCCTTTTGCCTGGGGTCCCTAACATGGCGCCCATTTCCTGGCACTCGCCAAGTGCTCTTAGAACCTGGGAGGGGTTAGGCGGGGAATTTGCCCAACAGGGCTTCTGATTGGTTACGCAGATTAAAAGGCATCCCGTCAAACAGAAGAAGAAGAGAAGAGATTGGATTTATACCCCGCCCTTCGCTTGGAGTCTCAGAGTGGCTTACAACCTCCTCTCCCTTCCCCTCCCCACCACAGGCACCCTGTGAGGTCGGTGGGGCTGAGAGAACTCTGACACAAACTGCTCTTTTTAAAGGACAGCTGTGGCAGAGCTTGTGACTGACCCAAGGTCACACCAGCAGCTTCATGTGGAGGAGTGGGGAATCAAACCCGGTTCTCCCAGATTAGAGTCCGCGCACTTAACCACTACACCAAACTGGCTCTGCCTGAAATGTCAAATTCGTACTGTTGGAATTCAGATGGGTAGCCACAGTCCCATAGCCAGGATTTTGCGGTTCGTGGGGCAAATTCTTTTTCTGGTGGGGCTGAAGTTCTCAGTGCAGGAGGAAAAGCCATTGAAGCCAACGGAAAGCTGCTGCCAGGATAGGCCTCTAAACTGCAAGCTGTCCGCCACTTTGGACGACAGTTCTCAGCTGCTGCAAGTTAATCACTTCTGCCAGCCTGAGCAACAATCCTGAGAACAAGCTGGCACGGGGTGTGTGTGTGTGTGTGTGTGATGACTTCTAGAGTCAAGAAAGGTAACACATAGGCACAAAAACTCTCTCTTAGGAGACTAGTTTCTCAGCTGCTAGTTCTCAGCTAGTTCTCAGCTGCTGCAAGTTAATCACTTCTGCCAGCCTGAGCAACCATTCGGAGAACAAGCCGGTGGTGGTGGTGGTGGTGGGGATGAATGATGACTTCTATAGTCAAGAAAGCTCACACTAAGGCAGAATCATTCTCTTAAAGGAGACTACTTTCTTGACACAGAGTTAGAAGGTATCCTAGAGGTCACCCACTCCAACCCCCTTGCTCAGTATGGGAATCAGTCAACTACAGCACCCCACTCTCCTTAAAGGAGCTCACACATCTTCAAACATGTCTTAAAACGATTGAAAAAAGCATTTACGTGCCTTTAAGAAAGGGGGCAGAACCCCCTCCCCCCAAGGCCTCACCTACCACCTTGTACTTTCCACTGGAGATGCCAGGGACTGAAACAGGGACCTTCTGCGTGCCATACTGAGGCTCTTCTGCAAAGCCACAACCGCTGCAACCACACTTGGTTCATTGATGTCCTTTTAAATGGCGATGCCGGGGATTGAACCTGGGACCTTCCACTGGTTGAGCAGAGGCTCTTCCACTGAGACGCAGCCTCTCCCCTTCCACCTGTTCATAGTGCAACTTCTCTGCGGGAGGACTCCGTGCTTTCCGCTCCCAAGACGAGGATGCCAACAGTCCTGCCCTCTCACATCTCACGTGCCCTTTTTAAAAGGGTGGTCGTGACGGCCACAGGCACAGACAGCTTGAAGAGGGGATTAGATAGATCCATGGAGGATGTCTATCAATGGCTACTAGCTATGGTGACTGAGGGGGAAACTCCACATTCAGAGGCAGTCAACCTCTGAATCCCAAGAGGCAACACCAGGGAAAGGCCTCTGCCCCTCTGCCCTGTTTGTTGGCCGTCCAGAAGAACTGATTGACCGCTGCAAGGCATGTAATGCTGGAATGGATGGACTATCGATCTGATCCAGCAGGGCTCTTCTGATGTTATTCTGAAGGCCTCGGCCTCCCTGCCCTGTTGTGGGCCCTCCAGTGGAACTGGTTGGCCACTGTGTGAGATGGGAGGCTGGACTAGAGGGACCCTCACTGGTCTGATCCAGCAGGGGCTCTTCTGAGGTTCTTCCCAGGGGAAGGCCTCGGCCTCTCTGCCCTGTTGCTGGACCTCCAGAGGAACTGGTTGGCCCCTGTGTGAGATGGGAGGCTGGACTAGATGGACCCCCACTGGTCCGACCCAGCAGGGCTCTTCTGAGGTTCTTCTCAGGGGAAGGCCTCGGCCTCTCTGCCCTGTTTGTTGGCCCTCCAGAGGAACTGGTTGAGGCCCCTGTGTGAGACAGGATGCTGGACTTGAGGGACCCTCACTGGTCTGATCCAGCAGGGCTCTTCTGAGGTTCTTCTCAGGGGAAGGCCTCGGCCTCCCTGCCCTGTTGCTGGCCCTCCAGAGGAACTGGTTGGCCTCTGTGTGAGACAGGAGGCTGGACTAGATGGACCCTCACTGGTCTGATCCAGCAGGGCTCTTCTGATGTTCTTCTCAGGGGAAGGCCTCGGCCTCTCTGCCCTGTTGTTGGCCCTCCAGAGGAACTGGCTGGCCGCTGTGTGAACTGGGATGCTGGACTAGAGGGACCCTCGCTGGTCTGATCCAGCCGGGCTCTTCTGAGGTTCTTCAAACCATAACCCAGCCCTGCCTCACATCTCTCGTGTATCCATACGAGCCACTCGGTCCCCTACCTCGTCTTGCAGC
>NW_015169178.1:444299-445750 GCF_001447785.1 Gekko japonicus | reverse complement strand
CCCTGCTTCAGGGAGTCTGTGATCTCCTTGCGGGACTTCTCCTTGTACTCCTCCAGCTGCGACTGCAGGGCAGACAGGGCCCGGTGGGACTCTTCCGTCATCTGATCCAGCTGGAGGGAGGAGAGAAGAACCCGGGATTAAACCGGCCCCAAAACACGGATCGTGAGAGTAATGAGCATGAGGCAGCTCTTTTCACAAGAAGAAGAGATTGGATTTATACCCCGCCCTTCACTACCCGAAGGAGTCTCAGAGCGGCCTACCATCTCCTTTCCCTTCCCCTCCCCCACGACAGACACCCTGTGAGATAGGTGGGGCTGGGAGAGCTCTTTCTGTCTTTCTTTTTTTTGGCCCCCCGGAGGGGATTTTTTAATTGCATTTTTAATTGGACTACAAACTACAACGAAGATAGGGGAAGGGAAATACGATAAAGGAGAAAGAAAAGATAGCCACTACTAACTAAAACCCCAAGAGTAGGAGATCATTAAAACAGCTTGAGTACAAGATCTTTCCTTAAATTGCTAATATCTTTTGAACTTAGTCAGACATGCTAAAATATCTTTTAAATCTTAGATTTAACTGTTAGAGAGAAACCCCAGAGCATCTCATTATTAAAAGCTATACTTTCAAAGGCACAATTCAGAGTCCTTCAGCCTTCATTTTTTCTTATCTTGTCTTTTCCTCAGTTTGTATGGACTTTTAGGGGCAGCCGCCCCCTTTTTCAGAAATAGAGTCCACTCCGGAAGACCCTGAGTCCAACCCGCCACTGGACTTGCTGTCCTTCTCCTCTTTATCCACCTCCTCTGGCTCACCCAACTGGATTCTCAAAAACTCCCGTGCTTTGGAAACAGAGTCAGTGGGCTGGGAGAGCTCTTTCGAGGACTGCTCCTGAGAGAACAGCTCTGAGAGAACTTGTGACTGACCCAAGGTCACCCCAGCAGCTGCACATGGAGGAGTGGGAGAATCAAGCCCCGTTCTCCCAGATAAGAGTCCGCGCTCTTAACCACGACACCAAACTGGCTCTCCGGGGTCGCTAGGCGGAGGTCCAGGGTCGCTATGTGGAGGGTCCCGGACCGCGGTCTCCCCCCCTCCCCCCGGGCTCACCTCCCTGGTCAGCTTCCCGATGCTCTTGTCCAGGAGCCGCTTCTCCTCCTCCAGCTCGCCCTTGGCCCTCTTCAGCTGCTCCTTCTGCTTGGCCTCCTCGTGGTAAGAGGCGGTCAGGTCCTCGTGCTCCCGCGAGAGGCGGGCCAAGCTCCTCTGGGCCTCCTCCAGGCGGCTCTCCAGGGACCGCTTGGACAGCAGCAGCTCCTGTTCCTGCTCCGTGGCGTCCCCCAGCGACTCCTCCATCTGCCGGCGCTCGGCCTGGAAGGGGAACGGGAGGGGACTTGAGGCGGGCGGGCTCACCCCGACTGAGGAGGGCAAAGCGAGGGAGGATGCGCTTGCTTCGGGGGGGG
>NW_015169178.1:443587-444139 GCF_001447785.1 Gekko japonicus | reverse complement strand
CGGGGGGGGGAACGGTTTTCCCCCATTTTTTTTCCTTAAGCCTTTTTTGTTTTTTCCCAAAAACTTGGAAAAATTGAAAAAAGAAAAGAAAAGAGAAAAAAAATGAGAATGGAACGTTTTATTTTAACATGATGAATAAAATATTTTAAGACAAGGTGTTCAAATATTTTCCAAATCATATATATATATATGGTATCAGATTGATCTAATTTCTATGCACTGAGGACAAGCAAGTCCTAGGTTACAAACTGAACCCTCCAATGCAAGAACAAGATGCATTTTTTCCTTTAGGAGGTGCTATTGTGAGAAGAAAATAAAAAGGTTTCAGTTTTGTTTTTGCGTGTGGGTGGGTATTCTGTTTGTAATAATTGTTTGGATACACTATATTACTAATATGCTAGTTGTGATAATTTCATGCCAAGTGAAAATGTCCATAGTCATATTTTATGTTCCTAAAGTAACAGAATGACTTTCAATCTAGAAAAGACAAAAGAAGTGCTAATGTAGCATTTTTTTCAATTTTTCCAAAAATTTCCATTTCCCCCCGAAAAA
>NW_015169178.1:432705-443220 GCF_001447785.1 Gekko japonicus | reverse complement strand
CCCCCCGAAAAAAACTGGAAAAAACCCGGGGTTTTTTTCGAGCTTCAAAATTTCCGGAAATTTTACATCTCTAGATCTGACATAAATGAGACCTTGTCAGGCCGGACCGTGTGTGTCATAAAAGGTAATGCCAGGCAGCGGAGAGATATAAACTTCATAAAGGGCACAAACACAAGGTGTTTTTTTTTTACTGAAAATAAAAACACGCTTAAAACATGAGCACTCCTGCAATGTTTTGTTTACGTAACAGTGCCTGATCACTGACACCTCTTGCTCTGAATTATGGCATCAAAATGGCTGTGCCATTGCAATCTTGAGTGTGCTGTTCAGGTGTGTTATCTGTAAGCTGCAAACCGACAATGACGCAGCAGCAGTAGCGGAACTGGAAGAAGAAGCAGAAGACAGCCGGTTCCCACTATGGGCCTGACAGGAGCCCTCCGGGGGCCTCATCCGGCCCCCGGGCCGCATGTTTGACACCCCATGGATTACAGTGTCCAGGGGACGTCAAAAAGCTACAAATACACTGTAATAAAACACTAAATAAATCAAGGTAACTGAAGTTGTGCATAGTAGTATTTATCTATTGTGTGCAATTATTTCATTACAAAACTTACACAATTATACATCATACTAGAAATAAGGCCCGTTGTGGAAATAAATACAACGAGATCTAGAAAGAGGCTCTGGGAGAGTGCTCTGGCTTTGGGCAAACAGTGTCAGTCTGCATTTAAAACATGAACCTGGGGGGGGGGGGGGGGGTTTGGGGGGGGGAATGGCCTGAAGTCCAATCAGCTTCCATATGCAAAAGACCAGGTTGTCGCAGCAGTTGTGGTGTGGGCGGGACCCGGGCTTTGCCTTCTGATTGGTGGCGATATATGCTGAGGAGCAGTGCCATCAGCCATACACTAAGGGAGTGCATTTTAGAATTAGAACTTTGGCACCCACTATTCAATTATATATAAGGAGAGATACCGTTGAAACAATTCTGAAACACAACGGCTGCGGTCACACACAATAAACAATTCACTTTCAATCCACTTTCAATGCACTTTCCAACTGGATGTTGCCAGTTCACACAGTAAAGTCCGGTTGGGAAGTGGATCGAAAGCGGATTGTTTACTGTGTGTGACCAGCAGCCAATATGAACGGTTAGGAATTTATTTAGCTAATTTATTTAGCGTTTTATTACAGGGCATAAGTAGTTTTTTGACAACCTCCTGGTGGGTCAAACAACAAATATATACACTGCAAAAACCTTATTTATAAGTTAAAGTGTTCTATATGTTCCATCTTATAAAGTGCATTGTGTATTATTCATAATATTCTAAAACAGGTATATATTCATTACATGCAATATATTCACTACATGCAATATCAACAATAATAATCAGTTTGTACTCCACAGCCAATCAAAATCTGAGAGCCAGTTTGGTGTAGTAGTCAGGAGTCCCGGAATCTAATCTAATCTAATCTAATCTAATCTAATCTAATCTAATCTAATCTAATCTAATCAGACTCTAATCTTGGAGAACCGGGTGTGAGTCCCCATTCCTTCACGTGCAGCTGCTGGTGTGAGCTTGGGTCAGTCACAAGTTCTCTCAGAGCTGTTCTCTCAAGAGCAATTCTCTCAAGAGCTCTCTCAGCCCCACCTCCCTCACAGGGCGCCTGTTGTGAGGAGGGGACAGGAAAGGAGATTGTAAGCCACTCTGAGACTCCTTTGGGTAGTGAAGGGCCGGGTATAAATCCAATCTCTTCTCTTCTCTTCTTCTAATGGCCAATCAAAAGCCTTGCTGGGCAAAAGCGCCGCCTGGCCCAAGCCGCTTTCTAAAAACATCTGGTGGGTACCGAGAAAGGCGTAAGTGGGCACCGTGTTGGGGAACCCTGCCCTAGAAGCAGAGTAGTGGCAGTTTTAGAACACCCTTGACTGCTCCAAGCCTAGGGTGCCAACCTGCTCTCCGAACAATACAGATCAGTTCCCCTGGAGGAAACGGTTGCCTTGGACAGAGCATTTATACCCTGCAGAGGTCTCTCCTCAAACCCCACTGTCTCCAGGCTACACCTGCAAAATCTCCAGGTATTTCCCATCCCACCTAGGCAGGTGGTGCTGAGAGAGCTCTTTCGATGACTGCCATGGAGAGCTCTGAGAGAACTGTGGCTTGCCCAAGGTCATCCAGCAGCTGCAAGCAATGTTCCCTCTAAGCTGTGGAGCCTTGTGAGCAAAAATTCTACTTTGTGAGCTACTAGCATTAAAATTGTGAGCAAGCGGTTTGGCTACTGCATACATTAGTTTGCTCTGGAGCCCTCCGTTCTGAGCTGAGACAAAAATGTGTGAGCCGGAGGTTAAAAAACTGTGAGCTAGCTCACACTAACTCAGCTTAGAGGGAACACTGGCTGGAAGTGAAGGAGTGGGGACTCAAACCCGGTTCTCCCAGATTAGAGTCCGCCCACTTAACCGCCACACCAAACTGGAGGGAACAGGATCGGGCCGTACCTCCAGCTTAGCCACCTTCTCCTTCAGCCTGGCTTCGGTGCTCTGCCAGTTTTCCGCAAAGTGCCGGTGCTCCTTCAGCTGCGTCTCCAGGCCCAGGATCTTCCGGCGGAGGTCGTCGTTCTCCTCCTGCGTCTCCCGCAGGGTGGACTCCACGGCCTTCTTCGTCTGTTCTGTCGTCTCCTTCTCGCCTTCCAAGGCAGCCTTCACCTGCGAGAGGGAGAGCCATCAGGAGGCCCATTGGCGGGGCCAGAACAGCAGAAGCCCTCCCACTGTTGCCCTCCCCCCCAAGCACCAAGAAGACAGAGCATCCCTTGCCCCAGACATAAGAACATGAGAGAAGCCATGTTGGATCAGGCCAGTGGCCCATCCAGTCCAACACTCTGTGTCACACAGTGGCCAAAAATACGAGGTGCCCTCAGGAGGTCCACCGGCGGGGCCAGAACTCCAGAAGCCCTCCCACTCTTGCCCCCCAAGCACCACAGATACAGAGCATCACTGCCACAGAGATAAGAACATAACTGAAGCCATGTTGGATTAGGCCAATGGCCCATCCAGTCCCAACACTCTGTGTCACACAGTGGCCCAAAACCCAGGGGCCATCAGGAGGTCCACCAGCGGGGCCGGAACTCCAGAAGCCCTCCCACTCTTGCCCCCCCAAGCACCAAGAAGACAGAGCATCACTGCCCAGACATAAGAACATAACTGAAGCCATGTTGGATCAGGCCAACACTTTTGTGTCACACAGTGGCCAAAACCCAGATGCCATCAGGAGGTCCACCAGCGGGGCCAGAACTCCAGAAGCCCTCCCACTGTTGTCCCCCAAGCACCAAGGATACAGAGCATCATTGCCCAAACAAAAACATGAGAGAAGCCATGTTGGATCAGGCCAAAGGCCCCTCCAGTCCAACACTCTTGTGTCACACAGTGGCCAAAACCCAGGGGCACCAGGAGGTCCACCAGTGGGGCCAGGACATTAGAAGCCCCTCTCAATGTTGTGCCCCGCACACCAAGAAGTTCACAAACTGGAGCTGGTGAACCTAAGTTGGGCCCTGAAGGCAAGAGGGAACGAACCGTCCCCACTCCGCCAAAAAGCTCAAGGTCTATGGGGGTGTGTGGACACTGGAGGCCGCCCGCCAGATTCCTTGCCTTGGAGGCCTCCTCGTAGTCCCTCTGGAGCTTCTGCACGTTCTCCCGGAACTGCCGCTTCAGCTCCTCCACCTCCTGGTCGTGGCTGGCCACCTCCTCCTGCAGCGCCCCCTTCAGGGCGGCCAGCTCCCTCTCCCGCTGGCGGAGCAGTTCCTCCTGGGCCTGCTTCTCCAACAGCAGCTCCCGCAGCCGTTCGCAAACCTCCCGGAGTTCCTGGCAAAGAGCGGGACGGGGAAGCGGCGAGAGAGAAAGAAGAAGAGATGAGGAGATTGGATTTATACCCCGCCCTTCACTTGGAGTCTCAGAGCGGCTTACAAACTCCTTTCCCTTCCCCTCCCCACAACAGACACCCTGTGAGGTGGGTGGGGCTGAGAGAACTCTTGACAGAAACTGCTCTTTTTCAAGGACAGCTGTGCCAGAGCTTGTGACTGACCCAAGGTCACATCAGCAGGTGCAAGTGGAGGAGTGGGGAATCACACCCGGTTCTCCCAGATTAGAGTCCGCACACTTAACCACTACACCAAACCAAAGGATCAGCCCCTTTGGTTTTCCCCGCTTTGACGGCTGCCCGGGTCCAGACACAGAACGAAACATCCTGGACCGGGCCGCCGTCAAAGCGGGGGAAACCAAAGGGGTTCATAGAAAGACAGCAAAGCTCTTTATTGTCTTTGCAGGTGGGAATGTTCTTCTCGGACAGCAACACCGACGTTGTGCCACAAAGGGACAAGCCACGGGGAGAAGACGTAAGCCGCAAGACCTCACGAGGAGCTGTGGCTCTTACTCCCCAGTCTCTCCTAGGGTAGCCAACCGGTGTTCCCTCTAAGCTGAGTGAGTGTGAGCCAGCTCACAGTTTTTCAGCCTCCAGCGCACACAGTTTTTGTCTCCGCTCAGGGGGGAGGGCTCCAGAGCAGACTGATTTATGCAGCAACCAAATTGCTTGCTCACAACTCCTAGGGTAGCCAACCGGTGTTCCCTCTACGCTGAGTGAGTGTGAGCCAGCTCACAGTTTTTCAGCCTCCAGCGCACACAGTTTTTGTCTCCGCTCAGGGGGGAGGGCTCCAGAGCAGACTGATTTATGCAGCAGCCAAATTACTTGCTCACAACTCCTAGGGTAGCCAACCGGTGTTCCCTCTAAGCTGAGTGAGTGTGAGACAGCTCAGTTTTTCAGCCTCCAGCGCACACAGTTTTTGTCTCCGCTCAGGGGGGAGGGCTCCAGAGCAGACTGATTTATGCAGCAGCCAAATTGCTTGCTCACAACTCCTAGGGTAGCCAACCGGTGTTCCCTCTACGCTGAGTGAGTGTGAGCCAGCTCACAGTTTTTCAGCCTCCAGTGCACACAGTTTTTGTCTCCGCTCAGGGGGGAGGGCTCCAGAGCAGACTGATTTATGCAGCAGCCAAATTGCTTGCTCACAACTCCTAGGGTAGCCAACCGGTGTTCCCTCTACGCTGAGTGAGTGTGAGCCAGCTCACAGTTTTTCAGCCTCCAGCGCACACAGTTTTTGTCTCCGCTCAGGGGGGAGGGCTCCAGAGCAGACTGATTTATGCAGCAGCCAAACTGCTCACTCACAACTTTAATGCCAGCAGCTCACAAAATAGAATTTTTGCTCACAAGACTCCACAGCTTAGAGGGAGCATTGTAGCCAACTGAACGGATACAGCACAAAAAGCCCCCCCCACACACACACACCCATGCACAAAGAGCCTGGTTTGCGGGGGGTGGGAACCCTTTAGATGATCAGCAAGAATTTTGTGGTTGACAGAAACCTGGGCCCGGTCACCAGCTTACTCAGAGTAAATTCCCTGTTTTGGGGGGTTCAATCCATCGGCAGCAACAGGTTGGATCCTGGGGTTCTCAACTACGGAATCCAGCCCAATACGTTTAATTATTGCACGACAACAGAAATATGGACCATTTCAACAGTTCATGCAGAGTAAACCCGCTACTTTAGGGGGATTCACGCCACCGGGCAGCAACAGGTTGGATCCCGTGGTTCTCGTCTACAGGATCCAGCCCAATACGTTTAATTATTGCATGACAATAGAAATATGGGCCATTTCAACAGTTCATGCAGAGTGAACCTGCTACTTTAGGGGGATTCACGACACCAGGCAGCAACGGGCTGGATCCCGTGGTTCTCGTCTACGGGACCCAGCCCAATACGTTTAATTATTGCATGACAATAGAAATCTGGGCCGTTTCAACAGTTCATGCAGAGTGAACCCGCTACTTTAGGGGGATTCACGCCACCAGGCAGCAACGGGCTGGATCCCGTGGTTCTCAACGACAGGATCCAACCCTATGTGTTTAATCATTGCATGTCCTTGGAATTCACAAATGCGCTTCGAGGGGCTTGGAGTTTGGCTCCCAAGGCTGAGGTCAGCGTGAACTTGCAGCAGCCATGCGAGTAACTCCTTGATAACCATCTTGGACCACTTTTGAAGCAGAGGGCTCCCTGCCTTCCATGCCCTACCGCCGTCAACCAATAGAAAACTCTTTTTGCCATTAGCCCCGCCCCTGACCATCTGCAGTCCGACAGGCTCCACCTCCTGGAACTACCCAGGTCCCGGAATTTCCAGAACCGAAGAGACAGTAATCCTCCCCCCCCCCCCCTAAACAAAAACCCCCCCCCCCCCCCCCCGTCCACATGTCCCCTCGCCACAGCGTTGCTTCCCTAACCCAGCACACCTTCCGGAGGGAGTCGGCCTCACTCGCATCCCCAGCACCGTTCCGGGCCTGATCCGCCTCCTGCCGCATCGCCGAGAAGCGTTCGCGCATCTCCTTCAGCTCCTCCTCAAACTCCTCGCGCTCCGCCTTCACCTGCATCAACCTGGGGAAGGGAACAAGCGCCCCCCCGAAAAAAACGAAAGTGAATTACAGGGTGCCAAAATGACAGAGAGAGAGCCCGGAAGAGGATAACCTTCTTGGATAAAAGGTGCTCATAGGTCCATTGCTCGAGCTTGGGTGGGAATGGATCATTTGGCCACAGGTATAGACAGCTTTAATAGGGGATTAGATAGATTCATGGAGGAGAAGTCTATCAGTGGCGACCAGTGTTCCCTCTAAGCTGAGTTAGTGTGAGCTACCTCATAGTTTTTTAGCCTCCAGCTCACAGATTTTTGTCCTCAGGAAGGATGGCTCCAGAGCAAACTAATTCATGCAGTGGCCAAATCGCTCGCTCACAACTTTAATGCCAGTTGCTCACAGAGTAGAATTTTTGCTCACAAGGCTCCACAGCTTAGAGGGAACATTGGTGGCGACTAGCCATGGTGGCTGAGGGGAACCTCCATGTTCAGAGGCACTAAATATCTGAATCCCACAGGCAGGAGGCAACATCAGGGGAAGGCCTCGGCTTCTGTGCCCTGCTGCTGGCCCTCCAGAGGAACTGGTTGGCCCCTGTGTGAGACAGGAGGCTGGACTGGATGGACCCTCACTGGTCTGATCTAGCAGGGCTCTTCTGATGTTCTTCTCAGGGGAAGGCCTCGGCCTCTCTGCCCTGTTGCTGGCCCTCCAGAGGAACTGGTTGGCCCCTGTGTGAGACAGGAGGCTGGACTGGATGGACCCTCACTGGTCTGATCTAGCAGGGCTCTTCTGATGTTCTTCTCAGGGGAAGGCCTCGGCCTCTCTGCCCTGTTGCTGGCCCTCCAGAGGAACTGGTTGGCCCCTGTGTGAGACAGGAGGCTGGACTGGATGGACCCTCACTGGTCTGATCTAGCAGGGCTCTTCTGATGTTCTTCTCAGGGGAAGGCCTCGGCCTCTCTGCCCTGTTGCTGGCCCTCCAGAGGAACTGGTTGGCCCCTGTGTGAGACAGGAGGCTGGACTGGATGGACCCTCACTGGTCTGATCTAGCAGGGCTCTTCTGATGTTCTTCTCAGGGGAAGGCCTCGGCCTCTCTGCCCTGTTGCTGGCCCTCCAGAGGAACTGGTTGGCCCCTGTGTGAGACAGGAGGCTGGACTGGATGGACCCTCACTGGTCTGATCTAGCAGGGCTCTTCTGATGTTCTTCTCAGGGGAAGGCCTCGGCCTCTCTGCCCTGTTGCTGGCCCTCCAGAGGAACTGGTTGGCCCCTGTGTGAGACAGGAGGCTGGACTGGATGGACCCTCACTGGTCTGATCTAGCAGGGCTCTTCTGATGTTCTTCTCAGGGGAAGGCCTCGGCCTCTCTGCCCTGTTGCTGGCCCTCCAGAGGAACTGGTTGGCCCCTGTGTGAGACAGGAGGCTGGACTGGATGGACCCTCACTGGTCTGATCTAGCAGGGCTCTTCTGATGTTCTTCTCAGGGGAAGGCCTCGGCCTCTCTGCCCTGTTGCTGGCCCTCCAGAGGAACTGGTTGGCCCCTGTGTGAGACAGGAGGCTGGACTGGATGGACCCTCACTGGTCTGATCTAGCAGGGCTCTTCTGATGTTCTTCTCAGGGGAAGGCCTCGGCCTCTCTGCCCTGTTGCTGGCCCTCCAGAGGAACTGGTTGGCCCCTGTGTGAGACAGGAGGCTGGACTGGATGGACCCTCACTGGTCTGATCTAGCAGGGCTCTTCTGATGTTCTTCTCAGGGGAAGGCCTCGGCCTCTCTGCCCTGTTGCTGGCCCTCCAGAGGAACTGGTTGGCCCCTGTGTGAGACAGGAGGCTGGACTGGATGGACCCTCACTGGTCTGATCTAGCAGGGCTCTTCTGATGTTCTTCTCAGGGGAAGGCCTCGGCCTCTCTGCCCTGTTGCTGGCCCTCCAGAGGAACTGGTTGGCCCCTGGGTGAGACAGGAGGCTGGACTCAATGGACCACTGGTCTGATGCAGCAGGGCTCTGACGATGTTCTTATGTATCGTATGACCCAAAGCATTCCAGGAAGCCTCATCAAGACCTGTAGAAGCTTTTTCATCCAGCCTGTGTGCTGCTGACCAGTTTGTCGGCGGCGTCAGTCCACCAGCCTGCAGTGCTGGCTAGCCGGCCGACGCTCCCCAAGAACTGGTAAGCGATTCAAGCACCACTGAGAGCCATTTGAAGAATCACAGCTGGATCTCAGCCCGTTTGGGGCAGGGCGGGGCTGTCTCTCATTCCAAGTCGTGTCTACCTGTGAGCTCTCTCAAATGGGCGGAAGACCAGGGTTGCTGGGTTCCCCCGGCCACCGGCTGGGGATGGGGGGCGATGCTCCCCTCTAAGCTGTGGAGCCTTACGAGAAAAGATTCTACTTTGTGAGCTCCGGGCATTAAAGTTGTGAGCAAGCCGTTTGGCTACTGCATCAATCAGTTTGCTCTGGAGCCCTCCCTTCCTGAGCTGAGATTAAAATGTGTGCGCCGGAGGCTAATAAACCATGAGCTGGCTCGCACTAACTCAGCTGAGAGGGAACACTGGCCCCACCCTATACACTCCCTTTCGAGCCTTTTCCCTGCCTACAAACAGGAGTCCTGCAGTGTTCCCTCTAAGCTGTACAGAGTCCTGTGAGCAAAAGTTCTACTTTGTGAGCTGCCGGCATTAAAGCTGTGAGTGAGCGATTTGGCTGCTGCATACATTAGTTTGCTTTGGAGCCCTCCTTCCTGAGCGAAGACAAAAATGTGTGCGCCGGAGGCTAATAAACCATGAGCTGGCTCGCACTAACTCAGCTGAGAGGGAACACTGGCCCCACCCTATACACTCCCTTTCGAGCCTTTTCCCTGCCTACAAACAGGAGTCCTGCAGTGTTCCTTCTAAGCTGTGGAGAGTCTTGTGAGCAAAAGTTCTACTGCTTTGATTTCACTGTAAGTCAGAGGCCCTAGTACTGACGGCCATTCCTGACACAAGCTGTACACGTGTTCTTTAGTACTGGATCCACTAATAAACAGTTATCTTCTTCTGAAGCCCTGTGTGGTGTGACCTGACTAGGGAGCCTGACTAAGTGTCAGGAATGGCCTCTGACTTACAGTGAAATCAAACACTCCCCCTGTAAGCATGAGCCAATGGATATGTTTTGTGTGCGCGGGGAAAGCAAGCGGGCATAGCAGAGAAGCCGTTAACTTTCCCAGCCGTGTAAACGGCAGCTGGAACTTCTACAAGGTCAAGCATAAGATAGCAAACAGTAGCTGAGCAGGAGAGAGCTGGGAACGATATTCCTGATCTATGACAGGGCTACCTGACACCCAACAGGAGATGGGTGGACTCCATCGAGGACGCCGCGGGGGCCCCTCCGTTTGCAAGACCTGAGCAAGGCTGTTAACGGTAGGACGTTTTGGAGGTCATGAATTCATAGAGCCGCCATAAGTTGGAAGAGACCCGCACGCTGGCCCTACATGGGTATCACTGCCTTCTGCTAGCGGGCAACGATGTCTCAGTTTCGCTTGGCACCCCTTCCTATGTATATCTTTCATCGTTCACTACCAATTTGGGCGGAAAGGCAGCGTTTGAAATGGTTAAACGAAAGAAACCAAAATAAATTATTTGGTCAAAGCAGAGACCTGTTCGGTGCGGCCTTTGAGGGGGAGGACTCGCACCCATGTTACGGGGCCTCCATACGAATCAAGCACTGCGTGGGATAGTCCACTAGCACCTTAGGGTCCAAGGAGATTTTGAGGGGTATGAACACCCTGGAATTGCCTGATACCTGAATCAGACCAGCGATCCATCGAATTCAGTATTGTCTACTCAGACTGGCAGCAGCTCTCCAGGGTCTCAGGTGGAGACCTTTCCCATCACCTCCTGCCTGGTCCTTTTTAACTGGAGATGCCGGGGATTGAACCTGGGGCCTTCTGCATGCCAAGCAGAGGCTCTTCCACTGAGCCACAGCCCCTCTTTACAGCTCTCCAGGGTCTCAGGCGGAGGTCTTTCCCATCACCTCCTGCCTGGTCCTTTTTAACTGGAGATGCCGGGGATTGAACCTGGGACCTCCTGCATGCCAAGCAGAGGCCCCTCTTTACAGGTC
>NW_015169178.1:424557-431537 GCF_001447785.1 Gekko japonicus | reverse complement strand
TGGAGATGCCGGGGATTGAACCTGGGACCGTCTGCATGCCAAGCAGAGGCTCTTCCACTGAGCCACAGCCCCTCTTTACAGCTCTCCAGGGTCTCAGGCGGAGGTCTTTCCCTTTCCAGTTCTGGAAAGGGGGGGGGGGAGGACATGACTGAGCATGATTCCCATTGGCCAGCTGGTCGTCCTTTCAGTGCTCCACCAGGCTCCGCCCTCTTCTCTGAAGCTGAACCTATTTCTGATTTCTTTCTGAACCTTGGAGTATGTAGAGAGCTGTGTGTACCCAACCCCAGCTGGGAAAAAGGGGCTGGTTAAGGAGGGAGGGGCCTTACTCCTGCTTGGTGCTCCGCAGGTCTTCCTTGTTCCGCTGAAACATCTCCTTCCAGTGGGCGGTCTCCTCGTTGCTCTCCTCCAACTCCCTCTGAAGGTTCCTCACCACCGAGTTGATCTTCTGCCTCTCGGCCTCCAGGCTGGCCTGGTCCTGGACGGGAACAAAACGCGACCCACAGATTTGGTGTGTGTGGGGGGGACTCTACAGAGGGCGGTTTGACCGCATGACATCCCTGCCATCCTAACTTTCTCTTTGCAGGGAATGAAATGGAGGGTGGTTTGCCTGCGTGAGCCCCACCTCTCTGACCCTGACACCCTAGCTTTCTGCTTGCAGGGAATGTGACAGAGGGTGGTTTGACTGCATGAGCCCCCCCCATCCCTGGCATCCTAACTTTCTCTTTGCAGGGAATGAGACGGAGGGTGGTTTCCCTGCGTGAGCCCCACCTCTCTCACCCTGACACCCTAGCTTTCTGCTTGCAGGGAATGTGACAGAGGGTGGTTTGACTGCATGAGCCCCCCCCATCCCTGACATCCTAACTTTCTCTTTGCAGGGAATGAGACGAAGGGTGGTTTGCCTGTGTGAGCCCCACCTTTCTGACCCTGACACCCTAGCTTTCTGCTTGCAGGGAATGTGACAGAGGGTGGTTTGACTGCATGAGCCCCCCCCATCCCTGGCATCCTAACTTTCTCTTTGCAGGGAATGAGACGGAGGGTGGTTTCCCTGCGTGAGCCCCAGCTCTCTCACCCTGACACCCTAGCTTTCTGCTTGCAGGGAATGTGACAGAGGGTGGTTTGACTGCATGAGCCCCCCCCCCCTCCCTGACTTCATAACTTTTTCTTTGGAGGGATGTGAGCCCCACCTTTCTGACCCTGACACCCTAGCTTTCTGCTTGCAGGGAATGTGACAGAGGGTGGTTTGACTCCATGAGCCCCCCCCCCATCCCTGACATCATAACTTTCTCTTTGCAGGGAATGAGACGGAGGGTGGTTTCCCTGCGTGAGCCCCAGCTCTCTCACCCTGACACCCTAGCTTTCTGCTTGCAGGGAATGTGACAGAGGGTGGTTTGACTGCATGAGCCCCCCATCCCTGACATCCTAACTTTCTCTTTGCAGGGAATGAGACGGAGGGTGGTTTGCCTGCGTGAGCCCCACCTCTCTGACCTTGACATCCTAGCTTTCTGCTTTCAGGGAATGCGACAAGAGGGTGGTTTGACTGCATGAGCCCCCCCCATTCCTGACATCCTAACTTTCTCTTTGCAGGGAATGAGCCTCATCTCTCTTACCTTGACATCCTAGCTTTCTGTTTGCAGGGAATGAGACAGAGGGCAGTTTGACTGCATGAGCCCCCCCCATCCCTGACATCCTAACTTTCTCTTTGCAGGAAATGAGACGGAGGGTGATATGACCGCATGACCCCCCCCATCCCTGACATCCTAACTTTCTCTTTGCAGGGAATGAGCCTCATCTCTCTTACCTTGACATCCTAGCTTTCTGTTTGCAGGGAATGAGACAGAGGGCAGTTTGACTGCATGAGCCCCTCCCGAAATCCTAGCTTTCTGCTTGCAGGGAATGAGACAGAGGGCAGTTCGACTGCATGAGCCCCCCCCCCCCATTCCCATCCTAACTTTCTCTTTTCAGAGAATGAGATGGAGGGTGGTTTGACTACATGAGACCCTCATCCCTGACATCCTAACTTTCTCTTTGCAGGGAATGAGACGGAGGATGGCTTGACATCACGAGCCCCACTCTTTGACCCTGTCATCCTAGCTTTCTGCTTGCAGGGAATGACCCCATCCCTGACATCCTAACTTTCTCTTTGCAGGAAATGAGACGGAGGGTGATATGACCGCATGACCCCCCCCATCCCTGACATCCTAACTTTCTCTTTGCAGGAAATGAGACGGAGGGTGATATGACCGCATGACCCCCCCCATCCCTGACATCCTAACTTTCTCTTTGCAGGAAATGAGACGGAGGGTGATATGACCGCATGACCCCCCCCATCCCTGACATCCTAACTTTCTCTTTGCAGGAAATGAGACGGAGGGTGATATGACCGCATGACCCCCCCCATCCCTGACATCCTAACTTTCTCTTTGCAGGAAATGAGACGGAGGGTGATATGACCGCATGACCCCCCCCATCCCTGACATCCTAACTTTCTCTTTGCAGGAAATGAGACGGAGGGTGATATGACCGCATGACCCCCCCCATCCCTGACATCCTAACTTTCTCTTTGCAGGAAATGAGACGGAGGGTGATATGACCGCATGACCCCCCCCATCCCTGACATCCTAACTTTCTCTTTGCAGGAAATGAGACGGAGGGTGATATGACCGCATGACCCCCCCCATCCCTGACATCCTAACTTTCTCTTTGCAGGAAATGAGACGGAGGGTGATATGACCGCATGACCCCCCCCATCCCTGACATCCTAACTTTCTCTTTGCAGGGAATGAGACGGAGGATGGCTTGACATCACGAGCCCCACTCTTTGACCCTGTCATCCTAGCTTTCTGCTTGCAGGGAATGAGACAGGGGGCAGTTCGACTGCATGAGCCCACCCACTCCATCCTAACTCTTTTCAGGGAATGAGACCAAGGGTGGTTTGACTGCATGAGCCCCCCCCCCCCCCGACATCCTAGGTTTCTATTTGCAGGGAAATGGACAGAGAGCGATTCGACTACATGAGCTCCCTCCTGTTGCCTGAAGCAGGATAGCTCAGACCAAGGGCTGACCGTCCCCCCCCCTCCAAGTCCTTGTTTTGCCCGCTGGACCTGAAACGGCCCCTCCCACCTGCGACACGCCCTCCATGTTGCGCCGCAGGTGCTCCACGTCTTCCTGGTACTGCTGCCGGAGCCGGTCCAGCTCCTTGTCGTGGCTGGCCACCTCCTCCTTCAGGACCCCCTTCAGGGCCGTCAGCTCCCGCTCCCGCTGGTGCAGCTGCTCCTCCTGCTTCTGCCGGGCGCTCAGCACCGCCTCCAGCTCCTCCCGGGTCTCCAGCAGCTCCTGGGGAGGTGGGGGAGAAAGCACAGCGGTGAGCTCTTTCCGGCACTGTCACGGCTCAGGTGGGGGTGTCACCACTGACGCTGCCACCACTCTGGATTTAGGATCCCTTGAGAAGGCCTAGAGTGCCCTCCCAAGACCTTCAGTCCTCCCTTTTGACCGAATAATAGGCGTGAGGATTAGGCAGAGTACAACAAGGAAAAGGTTTATTTTATAGGCGGTCAAACAACAAGGTGCAGAATAACACTAAGTGGGTGAAAAGGAATCAAATGCTTAAACGTGTTTAAATATATACTGTTCCTAGCTCACTATTAAGTGTCCTCAGTCTGCTCACCCTTCTTCTCAGGATGACAATCTCTTCCCCTGCAGCAGCCTTCCTTCTGGCTCTGCCCTCTGGGAAGAAGAACCGCTTTTCCTGCTGCTCCAGATCTTTTATTCCAAGCCCACCTCTTTTCCTATTGGTCAATTTTGGCTCCAAAACCTCTCAGGGGCTTCTGGGAGTTGTAGGCCCAGCCTCACCTACTGCTAGCCAGGCTCTCTGGGCCTAGTAGGCCTCTGGTGGCACAGCCCAGATCATGACAGGCACCCTTAACCGACACGACGAAGGTTGCGGTGAGCTGTCACCAGCGAGGCCCGGACAATGGGTAAGAACTAGGGAATTGTGGGACAACAGCGGGAGGATCCTATGGATCCGTTTTGCTGACGGCAGCCTACGGGGGGGGGGGGGGGATGACACAACTTTAAGGTTCGGCAGCACCTTAAAGATTAACGAAATTTGCGGCCGGGCACGAACTTTCGTGAGTCACCACTCACTTCTTCGAACCTGAAGCGAAACCCGAATCTCAGCACAGAGAGTCTCCGTTGCAAAGAACTACTAGTCCCACTCTGAAGCCCCATGAGAGCTGAGAGTAACCCCCTACCTGCAGCAAGGATTCCCGGCTAGGGGTGTCCCCCGAGGGCTCCCGGAAGCGGTCCAGCTCGTCCTGCATCTCTGTCAGCTGCTCTTCCAAGTCGGCCACCTTCGCCGCCGTCTGCTCTTTGAGCATTTTCGCCTCCTTCAGCCTGCAAAAGTTTTGAAAAGTGAGACTCCTCATCTTCCGAACCCTGCAGAGAGGGGACTCTGAACTCGAACACACAACTCCGTGCCAATGCATTTTAATGATTATTACTATTTATTTGATTTATATACTGCCTTTCTTCCAATGGGGCTCAGGGAGGTTTACAACAGTTTATAAATACAAGTCGGGAAATACAATAAGTATATACATGCCGTTTAAAATCTAAAAACAGTAAATACTTTGCGGTCCAAAAAAAGCGGCCCTGAGTATGTTTGCAGAGAGGACCCTACAATTAAACAATATCAAGGCCTGTGACAGAAATGTTCTAGAGGCTTTTAGAGCTGCTGAGCACCATGCAAAAGGCACTGGACCTGACCTATCCATGCAAGGCATAAGAACGTAAGAGAAGCCATGTTGGATCAAGCCAATGGCCCACCCAGTCCAACACTCTGTCACACAGTGGACAAAATCCGGGGGCCATCAGGAGGTCCACCAGCGGGGCCAGGACTCCAGAAGCCCTCCCACTCTTGCCCTCCAAGCACCAAGAAGACAGAGCATCACTGTCCCAGACATAAGAACGTAAGAGAAACCATGTTGGATCAGGCCAATGGCCCACCCAGTCCAACATTCTGTGTCACACAGTGGCCAAAACCCAGGGGCCATCAGGCGGTCCACCAGTGGGGCCGGAACTCAAGAAGCCCTCCCACTCTTGCCCCCCAAGCACCAAGAAGACAGAGTATCTCCTGATGTTGCCTCCTGGCTCTGGGTGACGGTGGTATTTTACTAGCTCTTTAAAGGGTTCTTTAGCTTGGAGATAACGACGGCTGAGGGGTGATGTGATCGAGGTTTAGAGATGTGAAGGCCTGCGGAAAAAACGCCGGAAAATTCAGGGAAAAAGCCGTCCCCCCCCCCCATTTTTTTCCTGAAGCCTTTTTTGTGTTGTTTTCCCCCCGGAAAATTGGGGAAAAAGTTGATTATGGAACACTTAGAGGACAACGACATCACTGAGGAAGCGAAGAAGATGGCATGCCTGCTGAGTTCCTGTGGGAAAGGCATCTTCGTCATCGCCAGGTCATTGGTAGCTCCAGCCGATTGATCTAATTTCTGTGCACTGAGGACAAGCAAGTCCTAGGTTACAAACCGAACTCTCCAATGCAAGAACAAGATGCATTTCTTCCTTTAGGAGGTTCTATTGTCACAAGAAAAGAAAAAGGTTTCAGTTTTGTTTTTGCATGTGGGTGGGTATTCTGTTTATAATAATTGTTTGGATACACTATATGTTTAATAGGCTAGTTGTGATAATTTCATGCCAAGTAAAAATGTCCATTGTCATATTTTATGTTCCTAAAGTAACAGAATGACTTTCAATCTGGAAAAGAAAGAAGTGCTAATGTAGCATTTTTTTCAATTTTTCTGAAAATTTCAGTTTTTTTCGGGGGGGAAACTGGTTTTTTCCCAAGCTTCAAAATTTCCGGAAACTGTACATCTCTCTCGAGGTTTACAATATTATGCATGGGATAGAGCAGGTAGAGAAAGAAGTCCTTTCCTCCCTTTCTCACTTTCTCACAAGACAAGAACTCGTGGGCATTCCATGAAATTGCTGAGCAGAATGGATAAAAGGAAGTCCTTCTTCACCCAAAGAGTGATTAACACATGGAATTCACTGCCACAGGAGGTGGTGGCAGCAGCTACAAGCATGGACGGATTCAAGAGGGGATTGGATAAGCATATGGAGCAGAGGTCCATCAGTGGCTGTTAGCCACAAGGTATAGATAGGAACTCTAGGCCTGGGGCAAGGGATGCTCTGTCTTCTTGGCAGGGGTCGTTTCATAGAAAAAGAGCTAGGGGAACTCATTAGCATAGCTCATTAGCATATGCCACACCCCCTGACATCACCGGAAGTGTGTCATAAGGCCACACCCCCTCACATCACCGGAAGTGTGTCATAAGGCCACACACCCCGCCCCCAATGGTCCCGGCCGCCGCTGCTGGCCTTGCAGCTCCACTGCCGAGCCCCATGAGGGGCCCGGCGGTGGACCTGCAAGGCCGGCGGGTATGGACGGCTTCAAAAGGGAATTAGATAAGCATATGGAGCAGAGGTCCATCAGTGGCTATTAGCCACAAGGTATAGCTAGGGGCTCTGGGGCAAGTGATCCTCTGCTTCTTGGTGCTTGGGGGGGGGGGCAACAGTGGGAGGGCTTCTAGTGTCCTGGCCCCACTGCTCGACTTCCTGATGGGACCTGGTCTTTTTGGCCACTGTGTGACACAGAGTGTTGGAGTGGATGGGCCACTGGCCTGATCCAACATTGGCTTCTCTTATGTTCTTATGTGTTTTAATTGTGTTAATTGTGTATATTGCATTTTTATCAAATTCAATGTCATCCGCCCTGAGCCTGCCATGCGGGGAAGGCGGGATATGCGTCGAATAAAATAAATTTAAAAAATATAAATAAAAGTATCTACTCTCCCCCCCCCCATGTTCCCCATCCAGGTTACGGAGTTCCAGAGGGTGGGGGAAGTGGACTTACTCCTTCAGGCTGCTCTGCAGCTCCTGCGTCTTCTTCTCGAAGGCCTCTCGAAGCCGACGGCCTT
>NW_015169178.1:405338-424421 GCF_001447785.1 Gekko japonicus | reverse complement strand
GGGGGGGAGAGAATGAAAGACCTTGGCATATGCCACACCAGAAGGCATTGATTGGCGTGTTCTGGGATTACCCAGAAGTTCCAGTTTAAACACGATGGGGCAGTGGGCTACCGAGGCCGGATACCATTTATTTATGTTATTTCTATAAATAAACTTATGCTGGGGTTGGTTAGTGGCGCCAAAGAAACCTGGCCGCCAAAGAACAAGGTGGCTAGACACCATAAAGGTCAACACCAGCCTCAGCATGGAAGGACTCAAAGAAAAAGTGCAAGATCGGAAAACGTGGAGAGAGAGCTGGCCCATAGAACTGCCAAGAGTCGAGCACGACGACTGAATGGTTAACAACAACAACAACAATAGTCCGCCTTTCTCCGTGGGACTCAAGGCGGATTACAGAGTGAGTCCATACAATCAATAAGATGGGACAGTCAGTAAACAATGCAATAGGATTTGGGTTGCGGAACCAACCGGCAGTCTAAAAACAGAAGCGAAGCGTCGCTATTAACGTGACGCATAAATGACACAAAATCACATGAACAGAATCCAGCTTATAGCAAACCATGCGCAGTGGTAGGCCATACGGCCTAACAATTTGTCCAAGTAACTATGTGAACCGTTTAGTACAGCGAGACTCTGTTGCTTGAATAGAAGAGCCCTCTTGAAGAATTCCGTTTTGCAAAGTCTTCCGCCAGGCTTTTGGAGCTGCCACCACTACGGACATCTGATGGCCTATGATGAGAAAGCCCTGATCCCCTGGAGCCAGTTTGGTGTCGTGGCTAAGTGCGCGGACTCTAATCTGGGAGAACCGGGTTCGATTCCCCACTCCTCCACTTGCACCTGGCTGGATGACCTTGGGCAAGCCGTAGTTCTGATAAGAGCTGTCCTTGAAAAAGAGCCGTTTCTGTCAGAGCTCTCTCAGCCCCACCTGCCTCACAGGGTGTCTGTTGTGGGGAGGGGAAGGGAAAGGAGTTTGTAAGCCGCTCTGAGACACCTTTGGGTAGTGAAGGGCGGGGTATGAACCCAATCTCTTCTTCTTCTTCTTCTTCCTCCAATTACTGCCCAAACTGACCGCCCAGGATAGTTGATCAAGGAACTGACTGTATGAGGAGGAAACTAGGCACTAGCACTTTATTGAACTACTTTATCTATGGTTTTAAGAATTCTTGTTGTTTTTATATTATACTGTTTTTATGTAAGCCGCCCTGAGCCAGCCTTGGCCAGGCGTGCGGGGTAAAAATCTAACTAATAAATACAGAAATAAATGTATGCCCCGCCCTTCACTGCCCGAAGGAGTCTCAGACCGGCTGACCATCTCCTTTCCCTTCCCCTCCCCACAACAGACACCCTGTGAGGCAGGCAGGGCTGAGAGAGCTCTTTCGAGGGCTAGCCTTGAGAGAACAGCTCTGAGAAAACTGAGACTGACCCAAGGTCACACCAGAGGCTGCATGTGGAGGAGTGGGGGGAATCAAACCCGGTTCTCCCAGATTAGAGTCCACGCTCCTAACCACGACACCAAACTGGCTCTCAGAGGCCAGGAGACTGGGAGGCTTCCTGATCTACTCAAAGAGGGCGTTCCACATGTTGGGGGCCACAACGGAGAAGGCCACACGTACGGACAGTTGCTGATTTTGCAGGGCAAAGACGGCAGGCACCCAGGAAAGGAAAACACCCCTGCAGAGGAATACGTAGCCCGGTCCACCTACGCGAGGAACCAAAAGAACAAACTGGCCAACGGAAGCCCCCGGGCCTTGTCCCCTTCCCCTGGCGTCTCCCCGGAAGAGGCTCTATCCTCACCTTGGTCTCCTCGTCCAGTTTGTGCTGCAGCTCTTCGAACTTCCGCTGCAGCTCGCTGGGCTGTGGCAGGGAAGATCTCGGATCCACCGAAGGAACGGCCTTCCCCCGAGAAAGCAAGAGAAGGAAAAACAACAACGTTGGACTGGGGACTGAGGGATGTCGGTCCAGGGTTTCCAGAAATCCCGTCTCCTCTCTGAGGCTGCCAAGTCGTGTTTCAAACAAAAGGCTCTCAAGGGGGGGAAGATTTATTTATTTATAATTTGGATTTATAAATCGCTCAGTCCCTGAGTACTCAGGGCCAATGATCCCTCTAAGCTGTGGAGTCCTGTGAGCAAAAACTCTACTTTGTGAGCTACTGGCATTAAAGTTGTGAGCGAGCGATTTGGCTACTGCATAAATTAGTTTGCTCTGGAGCCATCCCTTCCTGAGCTAAGACAAAAATGTGTGAGCCGGACGCTAAAAAACTGTGAGCTAGCTCACACTAACTCAGCTTAGAGGGAACACTGCTCAGGGCTCTGAATGATGGAACGACAACAGTAAAACAGATTTAGAGTCCAGCAGCGCCTTTAAGACTGACAAAGGTTTATTCAAGGTATGAGCTTTCGTGTGCAGGGAAAACAAAAGTGTGCATGCAAAAGTGTGCCTGTACACAGAAGCTCATACCTTGAATAAACCTTTGTCGGACTTAAAGGTGCCGCTGGACTCTAAATCTGTTCTGCTGCTTTGGACCAACACGGCTGACCGTCTGGATCTCTCGTAACGGTGAAACGTGTCATCCAAACATTTCCAGCAGTTTAAAAACACATTAAAACAATACCACAGTTTACAGTATTCAGATGGCATTAACGTAACCAGTTTCAACTGTGTCCTGTAGGAGAGGAGATTTAGAATACAATCAGAGTATTATTTTTAATGGTTGAAGGTCCTTTTTTAGAGTCAGAAAATAATAAGAATGGAATGTACAGTTTGAAATTACAATCTCCCCAGCTGAAGGACGTCTTGCAGCAAAGTTTTGGGCACCACATTTTAGGAAGGACGTTGACAAGCTCGAGCGTGTCCAGAAGAGGGCGACCAGGACGGTCAGAGGGTTGGAATCCGAGTCTTATGAGGAAAGGCCGAAAGAGTTGGGTCTGTTCGGCCTGGGAAAGAGAAGGCTTAGAGGGGACATGACTGCAGTCTTCAAGTATCTGAAGGGCTGTCATGTAGAAGATGGAGCGGATCTATTCTCTCTTGCTCCGGATTGCAAGACTAGATCGAATAGGTGGAAATGACAAGGGAGTCGTTACCGGCTAAATATCAGAAGAAACTTCCTAACTGTAAGAGTAGTTGAGCAGTGGAACAGACTGCCTCGGGAGGGGGTGGGTGCTCCTTCGCTGGACGTTTCCAAGCGGAGGCTGGACAACCCTCTTTCGGGTATGTTGTAGGGCTGTCTTTCGGCTGTGCTCCTGCAGAGTGCAGGGGGTTGGACTAGATGACCTGCAAGGACCCTTCAAACTCTAACATTCTATGAAGCTTGAGTTAACAATCTTCTTGCGCCAGAGGTCCCATGACTTCGTCGGTCAGTTCTGGTTGTCGTCCCCCCACCCCACCCCGCAAGCAGCAGGTCCCGCCGTACCTACTGCCATCGAGAACCAAGCACCAGAGAACCGGGCTACCCACACCTTTCCACTGTATTGGTAGAGCTGGCCTTGGACCGTCGCCCTGTGCTAACCCTTAGAAAACACACCAGCACTTGGTGGAGGTGGGGGGACGGGACTCTTGCTGTCTACTTTGGATTTTTTAGTGAAATATGACAACCAGAATTACAGGCCAAGTACAACAGAGGTGGAACAATCACTCTCGGAACCCCGCCTAACCTAACAAACAGGAAGTTGCTTAAATGTTATCATCCTGCCCAAACTACTGATTTATTCAGATATTTATATCCCACTTTTCCCTGTGACTCAAGGCAGCTTACAAATCATACTGAAAAGTATAATAGGGGTGTGCAAAATAAAATCGGTGATCAACTGTAGCCTATGGGGACCATTACAGTCAAAGGGCCCCATAGGCTACAATGGAAGAAGAAGAAGAGATTGGATTTATACCCAGCCCTTCACTACCCAAAGGTGTCTCAGAGCGGCTTACAAACTCCTTTCCCCTCCCCTCCCCACAACAGACACCCTGTGAGGTAGGTGGGGCTGAGAGAGCTCTGACAGAAACGGCTCTTATCAGAACTACGGCTTGCCCAGGGTCATCCAGCCAGGTGCAAGTGGAGGAGTGGGGAATCAAACCCGCTTCTCCAAGATTAGAGTCCGCGCTCCTAACTACTATGCCAAGAAGAGGAAGAAGAAGAGAAGAGATTGGATTTATGCCCCGCCCTTCACTACCCAAGGGAGTCTCAGAGCGGCTTACAATCTCCTCTCCCTTCCCCTCCCCACAACAGACACCCTGTGAGGTAGGTGGGGCTGAGAGAGCTCTTGACAGAAACTGCTCTTTTTTCAAGGACAGCTCTTGTCAGAACTATGGCTTGCCCAAGGTCATCCAGCCAGGTGCGAGTGGAGGAGTGGGGGAATCAAACCCAGTTCTCCCAGATTAGAGTCCGCGCACTTAACCACCACACCAAACTGGCTCGATTCAGGGGTATCTGGGGCTCGGGGGGTTGGGGTTGGGTAGAGGCACCAAATTTGCAGCATACAGAAGGAGGAGAAGACCTGGATTTATACCCCGCCCTTCATTCGGAGTCTCGGAACGGCTTACAATCTCCTTTCCCTTCTCCTCCCCACGACAGACGCCCTGTGAGGCAGGTGGGGCTGGGAGCGCTCTCTTGAGGACTACCCTTGAGACAACAGCTCTGAGAGAACTTTTAACTGACCCAAGGCCACGCCAGCAGCCCCATGTGGAGGAGTGGGGGAATCAAACCCTGTTCCCCCAAATCAGAGTCTGCCGCTCCTAACCACTATACCAAACTGGCTATACCAAACCACCACACCAAACTTACACAGCCAATCACTTTTCTGGGGGGCCAATCAGAAGCCTTGCTGAGTGGCAGCCACCTGGCCACACCCACTTTCTAAAAACACTAGGCAGGCTCCAAGAAAGGGGTCAGCGGTTGCTATGGCAAGGGTCGCCAGGTATTACCTGGCTGCTGGTGGTGGGGATCCGGCCCGGGTCCCTGAAGTTTCTGGCACGTGCACCACAATGACATCACCCGGAAGTGACGTCATCGCCCCGGGCATGTCGTGCAGTGGACGCGCTAGCATTGGACCAAAAAACTCTATGGTCACCACAGAGTTCTCAGCCAAATGCTAGAGCATCCCCCACGCCACATGCCCCGCGTGATGAACTCACCTCTGGGTGATGTCACTGCAGCCAGGGCTCTTTTTGTAGCAGGAACTCCTTTGCATATTAGGCCACACACCCTTAATGTAGCCAATCCTGCAAGAGCTTACAGAGCTCTTCTTACAGGGGCTACCGTAAGCTCTTGGAGGATTGGCTACATTAGGGGTGTGTCACTTAATATGCAAATGAGTTCCTGCTACAAAAAGAGCCCGATTGCACCCAGCAAATCGGGTGCGAAGGGGCTCATTGAGGGTGGGGCTTGCTGTTGGCAGACTGGGGGCCCTGAAAGGAGGGGGGAAGCTATGGCGCCCAGGGGGCACCGTGTCGGGGACCCCTGGTCTAGGCAGGCAAGAGAAGGGAGGCACCCCACAGACTTACAGCCAGGGCTTGGATTTTCTCAAAGACAAGGTTCGTTTTCCTCTTCACGGAGCTTTCGCTTTCTGTGCTCCTGAAAGACAAAAAGCGGAGAGGTCATCACTGCCACAGGAGGTGGTGGCGGCTACAAGCATGGACGGCTTCAAGAGGGAATTAGATAAGCATATGGAGCAGAGGTCCATCAGTGGCTATTAGCCACAAGGGATAGATAGGGGCTCTGGGGCAAGTGATGCTCTGTCATCTTGGTGCTTGGGGGGGGGGGCAACAGTGGGAGGACTTCTAATGTCCTGGCCCCACTGCTGGACCTCCTGATGGCACCTGGTATTTCTGGCCACTGTGTTGGACTGGATGGGCCTTTGGCCTGATCCAACATTGGCATCTCTTATGTTCTTATGTTCTTAAGAGTGACCATCTGCACCCCACGAATCAGGTGGCAAACACCCCCCAGAATGCCTGCATGATTCCCCCACCCGCTGCTTCCACCCGCCTCCCAGCATGTACCTTACCCATGGCAGCTTTTGACATGACCAGTGTTCCCTCTGAGCTGAGTCAGTGTGAGCTAGCACACAGTTTTTTAGCCTCTGGCACACACATTTTTGCCTTGGCTCAGGAAGGATGGCTCCAGAGCAAACTAAGTGATGCAGCAGCCAAATCGCTCACTCACAACTTCAATGCCAGTAGCTCACAAAGTAGGATTTTTGCTCACGAGACTCCACAGCTTAGAGGGAACATTGGACGTGACCCCTTAGTCTCCTCCCTAGTTGAAACGAAACCTAGGCTCGCACAACCGGCTTCAACGCAGCGCCTTCTCCCATTCCCCCCTCCCTCCCCTGTCTTTATCAGCTCAAATTGTTGACTGTAAGCGCCTCAGGGCAGGGAACCTGCACTTATGAACGCGTAACATACGCACGGATGATGCCGCATGAATGATAAATTAATAAAAGCCAGGTTAAAAGATATGTCTGCTGACTACGCTGGCTACAAAGCGGAATTACTTTTATTTTTTTTAGGTATTCGTATGTACCCTGCCTTTCTCTCCAAGGGGGACTCAGAGCGACTCACATAGTTCTCCTTTGTCCTCCGCTTTCTCCTCACGACAACCCTGTGAGGTGGGTTAGGCTGAGAGCGTGACTGACCCGACGTGACCCAGCAGGCTTTCATGGCACGAGTGGGAATTCGAACCCGGGTCTCCCAGATCTTAGTCCAAAACTCTTAACCACTACAACTGCCTCGGGGGGGAAATGCTGGAATATCTCCCCCCCAAACACACACTTTGTGGCAACTGGCAACCTTCTGAAGGCGACAACAGGAAGCGGGACATACTCCTACAGAAGCCTTAACACTTCCCAGTTTTCCATCTTTCAGCTGGAATAAGTTCCATAACCACATCTGCAGTTGGTGGTAGGCCAATGGAGAATCCAAACCTTTAAGGTGAGAAAGGCAGGGAAAGGCTAGGGAGACCACATTACAACCTACCCACCATCTGAGGTCCCCAACCAAGAATTTCCTGCAAATCCCAGAACATCAGAAGAGCCCTGCTGGATCAGACCAGTGAGGGTCCATCTAGTCCAGCATCCCGTCTCACACAGTGGCCAACCAGTTTCTCTGGAAGGCCAACAACAGGGCAGAGAGGCCGAGGCCTTCCCCTGAGAAGAGCATCCGAAGAGCCCTGCTGGGTCAGACCAGTGAGGGTATATCTAGTCCAGCATCCCGTCTCACACAGTGGCCAACCAGTTTCTCTGGAAGGCCAACAACAGGGCAGAGAGGCCGAGGCCTTCCCCTGAGAAGAGCATCCGAAGAGCCCTGCTGGGTCAGACCAGTGAGGGTATATCTAGTCCAGCATCCCGTCTCACACAGTGGCCAACCAGTTTCTCTGGAAGGCCAACAACAGGGCAGAGAGGCCGAGGCCTTCCCCTGAGAAGAGCATCCGAAGAGCCCTGCTGGGTCAGACCAGTGAGGGTATATCTAGTCCAGCATCCCGTCTCACACAGTGGCCAACCAGTTTCTCTGGAAGGCCAACAACAGGGCAGAGAGGCCGAGGCCTTCCCCTGAGAAGAGCATCCGAAGAGCCCTGCTGGGTCAGACCAGTGAGGGTATATCTAGTCCAGCATCCCGTCTCACACAGTGGCCAACCAGTTTCTCTGGAAGGCCAACAACAGGGCAGAGAGGCCGAGGCCTTCCCCTGAGAAGAGCATCCGAAGAGCCCTGCTGGGTCAGACCAGTGAGGGTATATCTAGTCCAGCATCCCGTCTCACACAGTGGCCAACCAGTTTCTCTGGAAGGCCAACAACAGGGCAGAGAGGCCGAGGCCTTCCCCTGAGAAGAGCATCCGAAGAGCCCTGCTGGGTCAGACCAGTGAGGGTATATCTAGTCCAGCATCCCGTCTCACACAGTGGCCAACCAGTTTCTCTGGAAGGCCAACAACAGGGCAGAGAGGCCGAGGCCTTCCCCTGAGAAGAGCATCCGAAGAGCCCTGCTGGGTCAGACCAGTGAGGGTATATCTAGTCCAGCATCCCGTCTCACACAGTGGCCAACCAGTTTCTCTGGAAGGCCAACAACAGGGCAGAGAGGCCGAGGCCTTCCCCTGAGAAGAGCATCCGAAGAGCCCTGCTGGGTCAGACCAGTGAGGGTATATCTAGTCCAGCATCCCGTCTCACACAGTGGCCAACCAGTTTCTCTGGAAGGCCAACAACAGGGCAGAGAGGCCGAGGCCTTCCCCTGAGAAGAGCATCAGAAGAGCCCTGCTGGATCCGACCAGGGGCCCATCTAGTCCAGCATCCTGTCTCACACAGGGGCCAGCCAGTTCCTCTGGAGGGCCGACAACAGGGCAGAGAGGCTGAGAACCTATGAAGCGGCTTAACTCCACCAGACAGGGGAGGGGCCGTGGCTCAGTGGCAGAGCATCTGCTTGGAAGGCGGAGGACCCCAGGTTCAATCCCCGGCATCTCCAGTTAAAGGATATGTCAGGCAATGATGTGAAAGACCTCAGCCTGGGACCCTGGAGAGCCCCTGCTGGACTGAGGAGACAATGCTGAGCGGAATGGACAAAGGGTCTGATTCAATAAAAGGCAACTTTATGTGTTCATCGCTCGGGACCAGTGATGGTGATGAAGCATTAGCCAACGTCAAAGATACAGTTGGTGGGCTGCAGGGAAGTTTACATTCAAGAAGGCGAGAGGCTGTGGCTCAGTGGTAGAACGTTTGCTTGGCATGCAGGAGGTCCCAGGTTCAATCCCCAGAAGCATCTCCAGTTTAAAAAGGACCAGGCAGGAGGTGATGGGAAAGACCTCTGCCTGAGACCCTGGAGAGCTGTAAAGAGGGGCTGTGGCTCAGTGGCAGAGCCTCTGCTTGGCATGCAGAAGGTCCGAGGTTCAATCCCCAGTTTCTCCAGTTAAAAGGACCAAGCAGGAGGAGATGGGAAAGGCCTCCACCTGAGACCCTGGAGAGCTGTAAAGAGGGGCCCGTGGCTCAGTGGAAGAGCCTCTGCTTGGCATGCAGGAGGTCCCAGGTTCACTCCCCGGCATCTCCAGTTAAAAGGACCAGGCAGGAGGTGATGGGAAAGACCTCCGCCTGAGAGCCTGGAGAGCTGTAAAGAGGGGCTGTGGCTCAGTGGAAGAGCCTCTGCTTGGCATGCAGAAGGTCCCAGGTTCAATCCCCGGCATCTCCAGTTAAAAGGATCAGGAGGTGGTGGGAAAGACCTCCGCCTGAGACCCTGGAGAGCTGTAAAGAGGGGCTGTGGCCTGCATCTGCTCGGCCTGCAGAAGGTCCCAGATTCAATTCCCAGAAGCATCTCCAGTTTAAAAAGGACCATGTATGAGGTGACGGGAAAGGCCTCCGCCCGAGACCCTGGAGAGTGGCTGCCGGTCTGAGTAGACAAGACGGACTCAGACGGACCGATGGTCGGGTTCGGTATAAGGCAGCTTCCTGTGTCCATGTCTCAATGAGCCCCATATTGACTGACTCTCTAAGGTCAAAGTCTTCCGTAGCCCGGCTATCCAAGACACTGGGGACTGAACCTGTCACTTTCTGCATAAAAACAAAAAAAGACATTACAGGAACCTCCGCTTGGCTGCCAAGGGCTGCAAGCAGTCCTAAAAGTTAGCACCGAAAAGTCAGGCCATGCCCTCCTCTATCCTGGCCCCCAAACACTCACCCGTCCTTCAGAATCCCGTAGATCAGCGCCTTCGTGTGCTCGCTGCTCCCCGGCTGAGAGAGCTCCCGTTGGTCCTTCAGAAGGTCCGGGGTAGACTTTAGCTGCAAGAAAGAGGTGAGTGTGAGCCGTAGCTGGGGGAGGGAAGCCAATGTTGGATCAGGCCAAAGGCCCATCGAGTCCAACACTCTGTGTCACACAGTGGCCAAAAATACCAGGGGCCATCAGGAGGTCCACTAGTGGGGCCAGAACTCCAGAAGCCCTCCCACCGTTGCCCCACAAGCACCAAGAAGACAGAGCATCACTGCCCCAGACAGAAGAACACAAGAGAAGCCATGTTGGATCAGGCCAGTGGCCCATCCAGTCCAACACTCTGTGTCCCACAGTGGCCAAAGATACCAGGGGCCACCAGGAGGTCCACCAGTGGGGCCAGGACTCCAGAAGCCCCTCCCACTCTTGCCCCCCTCCCAAGCTCCAATCACTATTTTGGGATCCAGAAGGGATTTTTCTCCGGGCCAGATTAGCCCAAGGACCCTGCAGGATTTTTGCTGTCATCTGGGCATGCGGCAGGGGTCCTGCATCGTGTGGCGGGATGGACTAGATGACCCTTGGGGATCCCTTCCAGCTTTATGTTTCTGTGTCTTACAGAAATCTTGACTGGTAGTCATTTTAGTCTGTCTGCAGCCGTAGAAAAACAGCAAGAGTCCAGTAGTCTTTAAAGTGCTACTGGACTCCTGCTCTTTTCTACTGTTGCAGAAATCTTATCGCATTACAGGTATTACAATCCCTTTAGATCCATGGTAGCAGTACTTAGGCCCCGGTCACACGGCCAGATAACGCGGGGGGGGTGGGGGGAGGCGTGGCTGTTTGCCCCGGAGCAAAATAAAGCGCGGTAGCCCAATCACACGGCCCCAAGTCTCCATGCTTCGGCTGTTAGCTGGTGATCACACGGCGATGCTGCAGCGTGGCAAAGAAGCGGCACGGCGCGATCACGCACACGTTTCGCGTTTGTGTGCATGCGCAGTTCTGCGGAGCAGCACTACTTTCAGTTCAGTGTCTGTGCGCATGCACTAATGGAAAACATCCGGTTTGCAACGGGACGTGGGCGGGCGCCGGATGCCACGGGATACTAGCGCTCCCACTATCAGACGCCCGCCTGTGCCGCGCGTTTTCCAGATACTAGTGCACTTTCCTTGATATTTTTTCGCTCCGCATCTTCGGCGGGACGCCACAGGTTGGCCATGGGTGCACTACACTTCCCAGATGTTGCGGTGTGATGGCGCCCCAAAAATCCACCCGACATTCGTGCCTTTCACGCGGCAAATTCTCCGTGTGACCGGGGCCTTAGACTAGTTAATGATATAGTCCAAAAAGTCTGTAGAAGGATGATTCTTGGCATGGCTACAACTGCAAAACTGTCACCAGCAACCAGACTGGAAAACTAGCAAATATCGCACAGTCGAATTTGGGACTCAAAATGCCTGGGGAGCTGCAGAGCTATCGAAACTGTCAGCACTTGTTCAGCTAAGAGACGGTCATATTAAAAATAGCGTATCTTTCTTGACGGCTGGAAGCCCTTTTCTGAAATCTAGGGGGAGGGATTGAATGTAACATTAGACTCGTATGATCGGTCCTCACTTTGATGTTAATTGTCATCGTAATTGCCATGAGAGCCAGTGGGGTGTTGCTGTTAAGAGCGGCGGACTCTAACCTGGGAGAAGCGGGTTTGATTCCCCACTCCTCCTCCACGTGAAGCCTGCTGGGTGACCTTGGGCCGATCACAGTTCTCTCAGAGCTCTCTCAGTCCCACCCACCTCACAGGGTGCCTGTTGTGGAGAGGGGAAGGGAGAGGCGATTGTAAGCCGCTTTGGGACTCTTTAAGATTAAAAAAAAGCAGGGTATAAAAATCTACTCTTCATCTTCTTCCACATATAAATGATTTTGAATTTAAATTTTGTATTTGTGAACTCATACGGAGAGGGAAGGCGGCCTGGTATAGCTTGATTTTGTCAGATCTCAGAAGCTAAGTAGGATTGGTACTTAATGGGAGACCACCAAGGAAGTCTCAGCAGAGGAAGGCCATGGCCAACCACCTCTGCTTCTCCCTTGCCTTGGAAGCCCCTTGCTGGGGTCACCATAAGTCTAAGCTAAGCAGGGTCAGTGCTTGAATGGGAGACCACCAAGGAAGCCTCTGCAGAGGAAGGCCATGGCCAACCACCTCTGCTTCTCACTTGCCTTGAACGCCCCTTGCTGGAATCACCATAAGTCTAAGCTAAGCAGGGTCAGTACTTGAATGGGAGGCCACCAAGGAAGGCTCTGCAGAGGAAGGCCATGGCCAACCACCTCTGCTTCTCACTTGCCTTGAACGCCCCTTGCTGGAATCACCATAAGTCTAAGCTAAGCAGGGTCAGTACTTGGATGGAAGGCCACCAAGGAAGTCTCAGCAGAGGAAGGCCATGGCCAACCACCTCTGCTTCTCCCTTGCCTTGAAAGCCCCTTGCTGGAATCACCGTAAGTCTAAACTAAGCAGGGTTAGGTACTTGGATGAGAGACCACCAAGGAAGGCTCTGCAGAGGAAGGCGATGGCAACCCGCCCTCTGCTTCTCCCTTGCCTTGGAAGCCCCTTGCTGGGGTCACCATATGTCTAAGCTAAGCAGGGCTGGTACTTGGAAGGGAGACCACCAAGGAAGGCTCTGCGGAGGAAAGCCATGGCCAACCACCTCTGTTTCTCCCTCTCCTGGAAAGCCCCTTTACAATATTGCAATGATTGTAATTGTTTTTGTTAAGGGCGAGCTGTTTCAAGCTGAAGCAGACGATCTGATTGGACACTGCATAGTTATTTCCCCCCCTTTTTAAAATAAAAATTATATTTAAAAAATGAGACAGGGTGAAAAGTCTAATAAAAGAATTAGCTGCTTTTTTTTTCTTAAAGCAAGTTTGCATTCCTTGCTTAAGAAGTCGGGAGGGAGGGAGCTTGAAAGTAATGCCACAGACGTCTGAAGACCGGCATCGCCCAAATCCATCTTTTCCACAGCCCCAATTGCGATGCGCACAGTCGACGGTAAACAGGCTTATCTCCACTAACACTGCATGCAAAACGGTCGCTCTGCCCACGGGCTTCCTCATCCCTACGTGAGAAACTCTGGGCTGGCAGGACTACGGGAGGTAGGACAGAAAAGATTAGGATTAACAAGACAGGCTCTCGCCGGAGGAGAAATTACCTGCAGGTCTGGCTGCACTTTGCTCAGCGGCTTGTCCATCGCCGGCTCCTCCAGGCTCTTATCGACCCACTCCCGGGTCAGTCTGGACTTGTCCACCCCGTTCTCTTTTGGCTGCGGCCCGGCGGCCGAGCTGCGGCTCCGGTTTCCCGTCGGGCCGGCCGAGCCGAGCGGCTTGGCCGTCGAAGCCACGGGCCCGCCTCCGAAGCTCGCCTGGCGCCCGCCGACGTCTAGCTCCCGACAGTCCACCATGTCGTGGTACGGCGCCCTTCCGTCCAGGCTCTGCGAGCGCTTCCGGTCCTCCGGGAAGACCCGGCTCCTCCGGGAGGCCCTGCCTCTATGCGTGGCCTTCCCGTCGAACTTGTTGATCAGGGAGTCCACCGAAGACAGCGGCTTGGTGTCGATGTCGCCCGCACCGCCACTGCCACCACCCTCGTTCGCCGGCGGGGGCAGAGACGGCTCCTCCGCCTCCAGCAACGGCTGCTTGCTGACGGGCCGCAGACCGGAGACGCTGCCGACTCCGTCTCTCGGGCTGGGCGCTCGCCTGCCGGCGAGGTTCATCATGCTGGCGCTCCTCGCGGTTCTCCCCGTGGGGGGCGGCTGGGAAGCGTGGGTGGGCCGAGCGCTGGGCGGGCTGGGCACGCGGGGCTCCTCCGAATCGGGGCTCGGCAAGGAGCTGTGAGACTGAGTCCTCCGCAGCTGATCCCCGAAGGACTTTTTGTGGGGTAACGTCCTGCAGCCGCCGCCGCCCCGGGGACGGGAGGACCCGTTGCTCTGACAGGAGGAGGCCGTCTCCAGGCTGTCCGATTTCGGCACCCGGGTGCAGCGCCTCGGGCCCTGCTCCTCGTCGGACGTGCTGTACTGGGAGCCGGAGCGAGGCAGTTTTGCTCCATACGGGTTCTCCGGGAGATCGGAGTCCGAGCTGATGGATCCCGAGGCATCCTTGGATGACGACGCCGTGCCAGGGGAACCCAGGAAGGGCTCCTCGGGCTGCTGGTTCCGGGCCGGCGCCCCGTATTTGCTCTCGCCTTTGATCTGCACCCCGAAAGAGTCCCCGCCTTTCTCCCCGCTGTTGAGGACCACGAACGGCTGCCCGTCGATGCCCTGGACCCGCACGGCCACGCCGTAAGAACCCGGCTTGGCGGCCTTGGGGCGGATCTTCTGGGACTTGCTGGGCTCCTTCAGGTCGTCGATGAACCGGATCTGGACCCCGTAGTCGATGGGGCTGTGCTTCTCGGCCATGACGCCGTTCACCTGGTGGTCCATTCCCCGTGGGATGGAGTTCTGAACGGGTCCTGCAAAAGGGAACAGAGAGAGGGAGATATATATATATATATCACACACTTGGGATAAGACTAGAGACGTGAAGGCCCGGAAAAAAAACCCGTAAAAATTAAGGAAAAACCCGTTCTTTTCCTGATTTCCCCCTGAAGCCTTTTTTTGGTTTTCCCCCCGAAAAATTGGAAAAATTGAAAAAAGAAAAGAAAAAAAATTGATTATGGAACGTTTTATTTTAACATGATGGATAAAATATTTTAAGACGAGGTGTTCAAATATGTTCCAAATCATTTCTAAATATATATATATATATATGGTATCAGACTGATCTGATTTCTGTGCACTGAGGACAAGCAAGTCCTAGGTTACAAACTGAACTCTCCAACGCAAGAACAAGATGCATTTCTTCCTTTAGGAGGCGCTATTGTCACAAGAAAAGAAAAAGGTCTCAGTTTTGTTTTTGCATGTAGGTGGGTATTCTGTTCGTAATAATTGTTTGGATACACTATGTTTTTAATAGGCTAGTTGCGATCATTTCATGCCAAGTAAAAATGTTCAGAGTCATCTTTTATGTTCCTAAAGTAACAGGATGACAGAAAAAAGAAGTGCTAATGTAGCATTTTTTTTCCAATTTTTCCAAAAATGTCTGGTTTCCCCTGGAAAAAAATGGAAAAAACCTGGGTTTTTTCCGAGCTTCAAAATTTCCAGAAATTTTACATCTCTAGATAACACCACTGTACTGCGACTGCGAGAGCCTGCCTGCAGCAAAAGGGACAGGGACAAGATTGCCTAACGGGTAGAGCGCCGCTCTCCAGGCAGCAGACAGAGAATGTGCAGTATTTTAGAGACAGGGCTGATTCTGAAAGCCTCATGGAGCAAGTGGCCAGCCGGCCAACAGGAGAGATGGCTAGCCGGCCCACATTTGTGGGCTGGCTAAGGGGCAGAGATCGGCACACGTGACAGCCAGTGTTCCCTCTAAGCTGAGTTAGCCTCCCGCTCACAAATGTTTGTCCTAGCTCAGGAAGAACGGCTCCAGAGCAAACTAATTTATGCAGGAGCCAAATTGCTTGCTCACAACTTTAACGCCAGTAGCTCACAAAATAGAATTTTTGCTCACAAGACTCCACAGCTTAGAGGGAACATTGGTGACAGCCTAGCCAAAGATCATGCTCAAAGGCCTAGGATGCTAAAGAAGAAAAGAGGGACAGGTACAATTGCAAATTAGTCCCGGGGTCTCAGCTGAGCATCTACGTCCAGGAACAGTGTATCACTGAAGAACGGGGACAGGTACAATGACCAATTAGTCATGGGGTCTCAGTTGAGCATCTGTGATATGCTGTTCCTGAACATAGATGCTCAACTGAGAGCCCATGTCTAATTGGTCATTGTATCTGTCCCCGTTCTTCAATGATATACTGTTCCTGAACATAGATGCTCAGCTGAGACCCCGTGACTAACTGGTCATTGTACCTGTCCCCGAGAGCCAGTTTGGTGTAGTGATTAGGAGCGCAGATTCTAATCTGGGAGAAACAGGTTTGATTCACAGAAGAAGAGATTGGATTTATGCCCCGCCCTTCACTACCCGAAGGAGTCCCAGATCAGCTTACAATCTCCTTTCCCTCCCCCTCCCCACAACAGACACCCTGTGAGCAGTGTTCCCTCTAAGCTGGGTTACTGTGAGCTAGCTCACAGTTTTTTAGCCTCCGGCTCACAGATTTTTGTCTTAGCTCAGGAAGGATGGCTCCAGGGCAAACTAATTTATGCAGTAGCCGAATCGCTCACTCACAACTTTAATGCCAGCAGCTCACAAAGTAGAATTTTCGCTCACAAGACTCCACAGCTTAGAGGGAGCATTGCCTGTGAGGTAGGTGGGGCAGAGAGAGCTCTCTCGAGGACTGCCCTTGAGAGAACAGCTCTGAGAGAACTTGTGACTGACTCAAGGTCACACCAGCAGCTGCATGTGGAGGAGTGGGGGAATCAAACCCGGTTCTTCCAGATTAGAGTCCGCGCTCCTAATCACTACACCAAACTGGCTCTAGGGGACAGGTACAATCAATGTTCCCTCTTAAGCTGTGGAATCCTGTGAGCAAAAATTCCACTTTGTGAGCTACTGGCATTAAAATTGTGAGCAAGTGATTCGGCTACTGCATAAATTAGTTTGCTCTGGAGCCATCCTTCCCGAGCTGAGACAAAAATGTGTGAGCCGGAGGCTAAAAAACTGTGAGCTAGCTCACACTAACTCAGCTTAGAGGGAACACTGGGTACAATTACCGATTAGACATGGGGCTCTCAGTTGAGCATCTATGTTCAGGAACAGCATATCACTGAAAAACGGGGGCAGGTACAATTACCGATTAGACATGGGGTCTCAGTTGAGCATCTATATCCAGGAACAGTGTATCAGTGAGTTAGGATTAGGGTTAGGGTTGGGCACAGCTACCAATTAGTCATGAGGTGTCAGTTGAGCATCTGTATTCAGGAGCAGTGTATCACGAAGTACCACCTGCTGAGCCAGACGACAGGAGAGGGCCATTCCGTTCATCGTCTGCTAAGGGGCTTGCTAAGGTTATAACATGATCCGGCATGCTATAAAGAGCTAGAGTCGGTGTTACAGGAGGAAGGGGAAAGGTGTCTTTCCTTGCTGGACCAAGAGTTTCCTCTCAGACCAAGGCTTTCCTGGAAAGCACCCCGGTAACCAACTGCCACCACTCACAGGGCTTCTTGAGAACGTCTAGACTGACCTGCTGAGAAAGTATCCTTCTAGCGCAGTACTAGAACAATAATGAAGCAACTGGGTAGAAACTATGAAGAATACTTTATAACAACCTATGCAGTGTCGTGGCACTTGGGGAAGAAATTAAGAAAAATACCCCAGAGAAGTAAATCGCACTGAGCAAAGCCAAAAAAAAAAAGGTCTTTATATTAAAGGATATGTGTTTGTTATAAAGCTTATAGAAAGGAAAAGGGGTGGTTGGGTTCAAAAACTCATGGAAAAAGGGCAGAACCAAATGCAGGGAAGAGACACGCAGCACGGAGGTTTTCAACTGAACAGCAATAAAGTTGGACTAACACAGCTACGTAAAACAAAGTTTGAGTCCAGGGGGCACCTTTAAGACCAACAAAGGTTTATTCAAGGTACGAGCTTCCGTGTGCATGCCCACTTTTTCAAATACGTTGGAATGGGAGGTAGAATTCACACTCATAGACAGAGGCTGAGCAGCAAATTAACATGTCACATAATGAAGATAAATTAAGATATGAAGAAGAAGAAGAGATTGGATTTATACCCCGCCCTTCACTACCCGAAGGAGTCTCAGAGCGGCTTACAAACTCCTCTCCCTTCCCCTCCCCACAACAGACACCCTGTGAGGTAGAAGAAGAAGAAGAAGAGATTGGATTTATACCCCACCCTTCACTACCCGAAGGAGTCTCAGAGCGGCTTACAAACTCCTTTCCCTTCCCCTCCCCACAACAGGCACCCTGTGAGCAATGTTCCCTCTAAGCTATGGAGTCTTGTGAGCAAAAAATCTACTTTGTGAGCCACTGGCATTAAAGTTGTGAGCAAGCAATTTGGCTACTGCATAAATTAGTTTGCTCTGGATCTATCCTTCCTGAGCTAAGACAAAAAGGTGGGAGCTGGAGGCTAAAAAACTGTGAGCTAGCTCACACTAACTCAGCTTAGAGGGAACATTGCCTGTGAGGCAGGTGGGGCTGAGAGAGCTCTTTTAAGAACTGCCCTTGAGAGAACAACTCTGAGAGAACTTGCGACTGACCCAAGGTCACACCAGCAGCTGCATGTGGAGAAGTGGGGAATCAAACCCGCTTCTCCCAGATTAGAGTCCGCGCTCCTAACAACGACACCAAACCGCAAAGACAAAACTAAATAACGAGCCAAGGCTATAAGGTCAAACAGTTGTCTTGATTTAATTAAAGGGGGGAAACGACCGCAAAGGAATAAATATGCCAAAATCAGGGATAAAATGCTTAAAGGCATATTTTCTAATTATGGGAAGTAATATGAAACTCCCCATTTGTTTCCTCACAGGCCTGGACGTAACTTAACAGCATTTTTTCCCTTTCTCTTTTTGAGGCGGGCGCAGTGGTATGTCAGCAAAACATTCCAATATTCCTCGCTACCTACACATCACCCCCAGGCCAGTGATGGCGAACCTTTTAGAGACCGAGTGCCCAAACTGCGACCCAAAACCCACTTATTTATCGCAAAGTGCCAACACGGCCATTTAACACCTGAATGCTGAGGTTTTACTTTAGAAAAAACAACTCATACGTTAACTTAAGATGATCCAAACAAAGTCAGGAAAGCGATCCCAAATGCTTTCATTGACTTAAAATTATTTGGCAGAGAATTCGACACTTTAATGATGGTCAGGGCCTGGCTGGGGCGATGGCACGCGTGCCCACAGAGAGGGCTCTGAGTGCCACCTCTGGCACCCGTGCCATAGGTTCGCCACCACTGCTCTAGGCCGTCGCAGGGTCCTTGGCTCCTGCGTAGAGTCTTTTCCCAGCAACAAGACGTAACAATCTGACTACAGAGATCTAAGTTCCGTTTCCCACTCAACTCACCGAACGGTCCCGGGTCGGGCACTTGGTCAGCCTAACCAACCTCACAGGATATGTTGTGAGGATAAAATAGAAGAAGACGACGACGACGAAGAAGAAGATGAAGAAGACTAAGAAGACGAAGAAGCAGCAGCAGCACCACCACCCCACCCTTCACTCGGGGTCTCAGAGCGGCTTACAATCTCCTTTCCCTCCCCCTCCCCACAACAAGACACCCGGTGAGGCAGGTGGGGCTGAGAGAGCTCTTTCAGGGACTGCCCCTGAGAGAGCAGCTCTGAGAGAACTTGTGACTGACCCAAGGTCACCTGGCTGGATCTATGTGGAGGGGTAGGGAATCAAGCCAGTTGGGTGTAGTGGTTAAGTGCGC
>NW_015169178.1:349185-405303 GCF_001447785.1 Gekko japonicus | reverse complement strand
CCCCCCCTCCTCTTGCCCCTGGTGGGATGACCTGGGAAAAGCCGTAGTTCTGATAAGAGCTGTTCTTGAAAAAGAGCAGTTTCTGTCAAGAGCTCTCTCAGCCCCGCCGACCTCACAGGGTGTCTGTTGTGGGGAGGGGAAGGGAAAGGAGTTTGTGAGCCGCTCTGAGACTCCTTTGGGTAGTGAAGGGCAGGGTATAAATCCAAGCTCTTCTTCTTCCTCTCCCAGATTAGAGTCTGTGCTCCTAACCACTACACCAAACTGGCTGAACACTTTATGGAACATTTAAAAAGGGATGACAGTCACAGTCAGACTTGTGCGTGTGTGTGTGAGTGTGTATGTGTGTGTGAGAGAGAGAGAGACAGACAGACAGACAGACAGACAGACAGACAGTCACCATCAAGAAGAGGAGGAGGAGGAGATTGGATTTATACCCCGCCCTTCACTACCTGAAGGAGTCTCAGAGGGGCTTACAAACTCCTTTCCCTCCCCCTCCCCATAACAGACACCCCGTGAGGTAGTCAGGGGCTGAGAGAGCTCTTGACAGAAACGGCTCTTTTTCAAGAACAGCTCTTCTCAGAACTATGGCTTGCCCAAGGTCATCCAGCAGGTGCAAGTGGAGGAGTGGGAAATCAAACCCAGTTCTCCTAGATTAGAAGAAGAAGAAGAGATTGGATTTATACCCCGCCCTTCACTACCCAAAGGTGTCTCGGGGCGGCTAACAAACTCCTTTCCCTTCCCCTCTCCACAACAGACACCCCATGAGGTCGGTGGGGCTGAGAGAGCTCTTTCGAGAACTGCTCTTTCAAGGACAACTCTGACAGAACTATGGCTTGCCCAAGGTCATCCAGCAGCTGCATGTGGAGGAGTGGAGGAATCAAACCCGGTTCTCCCAGATTAGAGTCCGCGCACTTGACCACGACACCAAAACGGAGGAGAATGCCGGAAGCCGCTTTGGGTCCCCACTGGGGAAGCACGGGGGTAAATAAATAAACCTCAACAATCCTTGCAAGAAGCCTGTAAGGTATGTCTGTATTTATGGTTCCTAGGAGCAAAAGGCTGAAACCAAGAGACTTTTTTTGGGGGGGGGGGGGGGGGGAGCGGATTACGGACCACTAAGCCCATTCACAGAAAAGGTCAAACAAGCTCTGAGCCGCAGGAGATGTCCAGCTCTCAAGAATCTTGCAAAATCCGTGCCGGCCCACCTCAACGGAGACTCTAAAAGTCCTGTTTTGGGGTGGATAGAGAAGAGATTCCCAAACACGGTCCCCCCCCCTCCCCGAACATAAGATACTATTAATAAGTGCTCCCCCATCCCACCATGCACGTCAGAACGACCTGACGAATACGGGAGAGGGAACGAAACCTGCCGGAATTGTACGGCAGAATGAAGCCGCAGACCGGTCTACCTTAATTCTGCTTTAAAACGTTAAAAAAAAACCCCACTTCTGGAATGCTGCATTAATACGGGCTTATTTTTACTCAGCGGTGGCAGCCAGAAAGCCAAACTTTAACCCCTACGACACACAGCGACACCCAGATCGGTGACTCCTTTCTACAATGGGAGGGGGGATTTGCTAGAGTGCAAACTGGAAACAACCCCCCCCCCAGAAAACTCCAACTTGCTTGAGGGGGGGGGGGCAGCAGTGCCGACTTCTGGAAAAACACGCACACAAGGGGGGGAGATGAGGAAGAAGAGGAGGAGGAGGAGGAGAAGGTTGGATTTATACCCCGCCCTTCACTACCCAAAGGAGTCTCAAGAGCGGCTTACAAACTCCTTTCCCTTCCCCTCCCCACAACAGACACCCTGTGAGGTCGGTGGGGCTGAGAGAGCTCTTGTGACTGACCCAAGGTCACCCCAGCAGCTGCATGTGGAGGAGTAGGGAATCGAACCCGGTTCTCCCAGATTAGAGTCTGCGCTCCTAACCACTACACCAAACTGGCTCTTATACCCCACCCTTCACGACCCGAAGGCGTCTCAGAGTGGCTTACAATCTCCGTCCCCTTCCCCTCCCCACCACAGACACCGTGTGAGGTAGGTGGGGCTGAGAGAGCTCCTTTGAGGACTGCTCCTGAGAGAACAGCTCTGAGAGAACTTGTGACTGACCCAAGGTCAGCACCTGCATGTGGAGGAGTGGGGAATACTGTACAAATAAAGTATTAGAGAACAAATTGTGTCCTTAAAATGAATTAGTATTTTCTTTTACTGTCCTTTTTCACAGAAATTATTGACCACTCCCTTTTTTGTCTCTAAACACAGTCACAAATGAAGAAGAAGAAGAGATTGGATTTATACCCCGCCCTTCACTTGGAGTCTCAGAGCGGCTTACAAACTCCTTTCCCCTCCCCTCCCCACAACAGACACCATGTGAGGCAGGTGGGGCTGAGAGAGCTCTGACAGTAACTGCTCTTTTTTCAAGAACAGCTCTGACAGAACTACAGCTTGCCCAAGGTCATCCAGCCAGGTGCAAGTGGAGGAGTGGGGAATCAAACCGAGTTCTCCCAGATTAGAGTCCACGCACTTAACCACGACACCAAACTGGGAATAGAACTGGGCAGAGCGAAAAGCAGAAGAACCCGGCGGAGACTACAGGTGAATTTCGGTGGCAACTCGGCCTCAGTCGCCCGTCTGCAAAATGGAAACAGGAGTGGAACGCAGGGAGGGGAAGCAACCTTCAAATGCTTCACCCCCTGGGTAGTGGAGGTTTAATGACGAGAAAGATCCAGGACTCGTTCATCCCGACACCCGAGGAAGGAGCAGTCAAGCCGTCCGACACTCTTGCAAACCCAACTCTGCCACAGGGTGCGCGCTTGGAAGATACGAACCGGCTTTCTGCACATCTTCCTAGCACAGTTTATTGATTTGTTAATGTGCCGTATTTCTAATGGGGACACACGGCGGATTACACAGTCAGTACAATTGGCAAAATGGGACATTCGGTAACCAGTGCACATTAGGTGATTAGAAGTCTGGAACTACCAGAAAGGAACAGAACCATAGCACAAGTATTCACATCAGGGGTCATGTCGTAGAAAAAGAGGCGCAGGAGCTCATTAGCATAACTCATTAACATAACTCATTTGCACAGGCCGCACCCCCTGACATCACCGGAAGTGTGTCAGAAGGCAACACCCACCGCTCAGGCTCCACTGGACTGTTTTGGATTGCTAGCTATTGCGGAGGGGGGGGCGTGCAGATCTGTCCTCGCAGAGGAGGGAGAGCTTGTACCTGAACAAAACTTGTGTCAGGCCCGTGCTCTACCCGCGAGGTGGCGCCCCCGGTGGCTGTCTCGCCGGCACACGGTCCCGGGCGGACGGGCGGTCCCTGGAGGCAGGCGAGCGTATATTGCGCTGGAGAAAGAGAGGCCTCAGACCGACAGGGGACGGGATTGACGGCACCCCGGGTGTCCCTCTGTCTAGACGCTGCGATACCTCTTGGGGTTCCCTTCTCTCTTTGACATCAGTTATCGCCACCGCGTCGCATCCTCCTCGGCCCTCTCTCCCGACTGCCTTTTATTCCGTTCGCCTTCCGTTCACCCGGGACCGCCCCTCCCGTCCCTGGTCCAGGCCCTGCCCCTCCTTATAACGAGGAACGCTGACAGGGCGTTCCCTGGATGTTGGTCGGAACGCCGCCGGCGCCGAGTTGCTGCTCTCATCCCCCAGCATTGCTCCCTAGCCCGCCCCCAGCTCCGCCTGGCCTCTCCTCCCCGCAGCCGCTCCTTGTGCCGCGGGGCTTTGTCCTGGCACGTCCGGGGCTCGGCTCCTTCCTCGTCGGTGTGCTGGCCATCTGGTCCTCGGCTGGACGACCATCCCCAGGTAAGCCGTCCGGGGGGTGGAGGGCGTTGGGATCCCTCCGTTCTGTCGCCGTGCCGGGCCGGGGTTTCCGGGTCCCGGATCCCGGGGACGGGACAACTTGGTCTTAAAAATGCCACTGGAGTGTTTTGGATGGCTAACTCTGGGGGAGGGGGGAATGCGCAGATCTGCCCTCACAGAGGAGGGAGAGCTTGTACCTGAAGGCGGGCCGGGGGGGGGGCTCTGCAACTTACCTGGCTGCTTCTTGCTCCTCGTGGCCCGACTGAGGGCTGCTGGGAGCAGGGGGCGGGGCTTGTTGCATGTGCCCACCCCCTGGGCTCCTTACTGCCGGAGCTCTGCTCCTGTGCGCTCCCGCAGGAAATGACCCCTGATTCACATGACGCACGAAGCGGTACAGAGAATACATTACTTTTGCTAACCATTTTATACAGCGGAGGCCGATGACCTGTGCAGAAAAGTTCAGTCTTGCATACCTCGCGGAAGGCCGGGAAAGAGGGAGCGATGGAACACTGGCAGAATTCTGCAGTGTGGATTATCCGGTGAAACGACGTCCGTTTTTGAGCGCAAACAGCAGGGAGGTCAGGAATAGCTACCTGCAAACCTGGATACTCCGAAGGTGTTAAGCCAGGGGGGGGGTTTTATTAGCAAAGGCAAATTCCAACTAGACAAACAGGAAGCTATAGGGAGCCAACGGCCGGTTCATCCATAAAGGAGGAGCAGGAGATTGGATTTATACCCCATGGCCCTTCACTACTCGAAGGAGTCTCAGAGCGGTTTACAAACTCCTTTCCCTTCCCCTCCCCACAACAGACACCCTGTGAGGTCGGTGGGGCTGAGAGAACTCTTTCCAGAACTACTCCTGAGAGAACAACTCTGAGAGAACTTGTGACTGACCCAAGGTCACGCCAGCAGCTCCATGTGGAGGAGTGGGGAATCCAACCCAGTTCTTTGGCTACACAAAGAAGAAGAGAGATTGGATTTATACCCCATGGCCCTTCACTACTCGAAGGAGTCTCAGAGCGGTTTACAAACTCCTTTCCCTTCCCCTCCCCACAACAGACACCCTGTGAGGTCGGTGGGGCTGAGAGAGCTCTCTCCAGAACTGCCCTTGAGAGAAAAGCTCTGAGAGAACTTGTGACTGGCCCAAGGTCACTCCAGCAGCTGCAGGTGGAGGAGTGGGGAACCAAACCCGGTTCTCCCATATTCGAGTCCGTGCTCCTAACCACTACACCAAACTGGCTCTCTGACCTCCCTGCTGTTTGTGCTAAAAAACGGATGTTGTTTCACTGGGTAATCCATACGGCAAAATTTTGCAAATGTTCCATTGCTCCTACTTTTGGTGTATACCACGAAGGAGGAGGAGTTGATTTTTATACCCGAAGGAGTCTCAGAGCGGCCTACAATCTCCTTTCCCTTCCCCTCCCCACAACAGACACCCTGTGAGATAGGTGGGGCAGAGAGAGCTCTGAGAGAAACGCTCTGGAGAGAACAGCTCTGAGAGAACTGTGACCGACCCAAGGAAACTTCATGTTCAGAAGTCGGGAAACAAACCCGGTTCTCCCAGATTAGAGTCCACTGCTCTTAACCACGACACCAAACTGGCTTGCTTCCAAAACAGTCTCACAACCGAAGTCCACAAGAGTGCAGTGGTAGCCTACATGTCTGAACATAACAGGGAAATGTACTCTTAGCACGGGAAAGATTGAAGGTCAAAGAAGATGGGGACGGCAAAGGATGAGATGGTTGGACAGTGTCATCGATGCAACGAACATAAAATTGAGCCAACTTCAGAGGACGGCGGAAGACAGGAGGGCCTGGCGGGATCTGGTCCATGGGGTCGCGAAGAGTCGGACTCGACTGTGCGACTGAACAACAACAACAACTCTTAGCCCATTATCAGCTTGGGGGAGGAAGAGGTAGAACGACTGTGCCCATTTTCAGTTTACAAGAAATTTTCTTCCCCATTCGCCTGGGAACAATTCCTGCTCGCCACAGGCGAGGGGCTAACTAATTACAAGCCTGCTCCAGCGTCACATGTGCTGGAGCCCCTCGTTTGCACGGGGCTCCCTGGAAAGCATTTGTTGAATAATGTGCACATCCACTGGCGCACACGTGACAGACACAAGTTGTTAACCACATAAGTTCCAAACTTTTTGCTGCCTAGATGAGTCGGCCATAAGCACCCTCTCTCCGTCTCTCTCTAACACACACAGGGCGCTCTCTATGCCTGTGAAATCTTACCCTGCCAGAGATAATAAACTTTGCTTTCCCTCGGATGAGAACCGTGATGAGTTCTTAGACACTGAATGTTTTCAGGCTAGTTCTGAGACGCTGAATGTTTTCAGGCTAGCGTCAGAGGGTAACCATGCTGGTCTGCAAATTTGGGTCCAATAGCACCTTCAGAGACCAGCAGGATTTGGGGGGTGCAAGTTTTTGAGAGTCGAAAGCTTATACCCCAAAAATCTTGCTGGTCTCTAAGGAAGAACAAAATTAGATTCCAGTGGCACCTTTAAGACCAACAAAGGTTTATTCAAGGTATGAGCTTTCGTGCACACGCACACTTTTTCAAATACATTGGAACAGTGTGTAAGTTTGGTGTGGTGGTTAAGTGCGCGGACTCTAATCAGGGAGAACCGGGTTTGATTCCCCACTCCTCCACTTGCACCTGCTGGATGACCTTGGGCAAGCCATAGTTCTGGCCAGGGGTCATTTCGTAGAAAAAGAGGTGCAGGAGCTCATTAGCATAACTCATTAGCATAACTTATTTGCATGTGTCACACCCCATGACATCACCGGACGTGTGTCAGAAGGCAACACCCACCGCTCAGGCTCCACTGGACTGTTTTGGATTTCTAGCTATTGGGGGGGGGGGAATGTGCAGATCTGTCCTCACAGAGGAGGGAGAGCTTGTACCTGAATAAAACTTGGTCTTAAAGGTGCCACTGGACTGTTTAGGATTGCTAGCTATAGGGGGGGGGGTACGTGCAAATCTGTCCTCGCAGAAGAGGGAGAGTTTGTACCTGAAGGTGGGCCGGGGGCGGGGGACGCTCTGCAGTTTACCTGGCTGCTTCTTGCTCCTCGTGGCCCAACTGAGGGCTGCTGGGAGCAGGGGGTGGGGCTTGTTGCACATGCCCGCCCCCTGGGCTCCTTACTACCGGAGCTCCGCTCCTGTGCGCTGCCGCAGGAAATGACCCCTGGTTCCGGCACAGCTGTTCTTGAAAAAGAGCAGTTTCTGTCAAGAGCTGTCTCAGCCCCACCGACCTCATAGGGTGTCTGTTGTGGGGAGGGGAAGGGGAAGGAGTTTGTAAGCCGCTCTGAGACTCCTTTAGGTAGTGAAGGGCGGGGTATAAATCCAATCTCTTCTCTTCTTCAAACTTACAGACAGGGAAAATAACATGTAACGTGATGGCGTTTAAGATATGCAAAGTAAAAAATAACAAGCTAAGGTTACAAGGTCAACAGTTGTAAAGCAATAAATATGCCCGAATAGCAGATAAATGTCTAAAGGTGTCTTTTCTAATTGTGGGAAGCGAACCGAGAATCTCCATGTTAATTTCCCTGTCTATAAATTTGAACCTTGCACACCATTCCAGTGTATTTGAAAAGGTGCAAATGCACACGAGAGCTCATACCTTGAATAAACCTTTCTTGGTTTTAAAGTGGCCACCGAACTCTAATTTTGATTTAATTTTGATTTTGTTCTAATTTTGATTTAATTTTGAGAGCCAGTTTGGTGTCATGGTTAAGTGCACAGACTCTAATCTGGGAGAACCGGGTTTGATTCCCCCACTCCTCCACTTGCACCTGGCTGGATGACCTTGGGCAAGCCATAGTTCTGACAAGAGCTGTTCTTGAAAAAAGAGCCATTTCTGTCAAGAGCTCTCTCAGCCCCACCTACCCCACAGGGTGTCTGTTGTGGGGAGGGGGAGGGAAAGGAGTTTGTAAGCCGCTCTGAGACTCCCTTGGGTAGTGAAGGGTGGCGTATAAATCCAATCTCCTCCTCCTCCTCTTCTTCTTTGAGCCAGTTTGGTGTGGTGGTTAAGTGCGCAGACTCTAATCTGGGAGAACCGGGTTTGATTCCCCACGCCTCCACATGCAGCTGCTGGTGTGACCTTGGGCCAGTCCCAAGTTCTCTCAGAGCTGTTCTCTCAAGGGCAGTTCTTGAAAGAGCTCTCTCAGCCCCACCTACGTCCCAGGGTGTCTGTTGTGGGGAGGGGAAGGGAAAGGGGTTTGTAAGCCGCTCTGAGACTCCTTTGGGTAGTGAAGGGTGGGGCATAAATCCAATCTCTTCTTCTTCTTCTACGGCTTCAGACCAACACGGCTGACCACCTGGCCTCTAGGGTGCTATTGGACTCCGATCTAAATATTTCCAAGGGTCTTGAACCTCAGGTTTACCTTCCGAATCAGGCAACGCAGGAATTTTGGGAGCGCCTCCTCCAGAATACCTGATGGCGGCAACCAATCAGGACGACTATTTTTCCTACTGATCCTTGAACAATGGAAGGGGGGGACCTGCCTGGTTTCAGTCTCTCGGGCGGTGGAAAGCTCAAAGTTTAAAAAAACAATCAATAAACACAGTCCAACGCTTGCCGGGGAGAGGCTGTTCTGACAGAGCTTCCCGCACCAAACAGGTTCGGTGACCCACGGCGGTCACGTAACGCCACGTGCAGTCAGGCTTTGCAACGTTCACAGCGTGACTCTGAAATCCTCCCAACAACCCTGCAAGGTAGACCGGTCCAGTCATTATCACTCTACTGCGAGACAGGATTTGAACCCGGGACACTAGCACTGCGCTGCTGACTCACGTAAGTTCATCTAACCCAGCACGCGGTTTCTAACAGGGGTCAGCCAGGGGGCCCACTGGTAAGTTCCCAAGCAGGGCACCTTCTGAAGCCCCCTCCTAGCTACTGGAATTCTGCCTCTGGACATGGAGGTTTTACAGTTAGTCCTCAAAGGTCAGTGGTTACCAACAAAAGCATTGCTGGACCAGACAGAACGGTTCCCCCAGTCCGGTACCCTCTCCTCTCAAGAGATGCTTCCCGGAGGATCGCGAGAAGGTCGTGGAGGCCGCCGCTGTTCCCTTTCTCCGGCGCCTGATATTCTGAGACAGACTGCTTCTGAACATGGAGTTTCTACTTTGCTGCTAAGGCTAACAGCCATCAGTACACCAATTTTTAGAGCTAGTTTGGTGCAGCGGTTAGGAGCACGGACTCTAATCTGGGAGAACTGGGTTGGATTCCCCATTCCCTTGCATGCAGCCAGCTGGGTGACCTTGGGCAAGTCACAGTTCTCTCAGAGCTCTCTCGGCCCCACCTACCTCACAGGGACCCTGTAGTGGGGAGAGGAAGGGAAGGCGATTATAAGCCACTCTGAGCGAAGGGCAAGGTATGACTCCAATCTCTTCTTCACGACTTCTTCTTCCTTCCTCTTTAACTACAAAAAAGGCCAGTGTGGTATTAGTGGTCAGAGCAGGATGTGGGAGAGCCAGGTACGAATCTCCCCACTCTGCCACGGAGGCTCGCTGGGTGACCTTGGGCCAGTCACACGATCTCAGCCTAACCTGCCTCGCAGGGCTGTTGTAAGGGTCAAACGAAGGAGAGTAGGACAACGTCGGCAAACAAGCAAGCAAGCAAACGTCCCGTTGGATCCCTCACGGAAAGCCGTCCACGCAAGCCGCCATCGCGGCCCCTCTTATTTGAAAACAAATAAATAAAATACAAACTGTGGAAGCGAGTTCCATTGGTCGGCCCCACGCTGCAAGAACCGGCCCCCATCTGGCAACCGGCGGGCCCGATTAATTTCACCAGACGCCTCCAGCGTTCCCTCTAAGCTGGGTTAGTGTGAGCTAGCTCACAGTTTTTGAGCCTCCGGCTCACACATTTTTGCTTTAGCTCAGGAAGGAGGGCTCCGGAGCAAACTGATTTCTGCAGCGGCCAAATCGCTCGCCCACAACTTTAATACAAAGTAGGATTTTTGCTCAGAAGACTCCACAGCTTAGAGGGAGCATTGGATGCCTCTGTGTTCCAGCAGAGGGGAGAAGGCGCAAAATCTAATCCATCTCTGTCCACTTCCCCCCCAATACGTTCACAGTCATAGACACAGCTCTCCTGCCCCACAGCTTCCAGCTCATGCTGCCAGCTACTCCACAAAAGCAATCTTCTAGTAGGCTCTACAGAGCTGCAAGTACCATTTTTTTTTTTAAATGGGGGGGAGAGAGAGAACTATGCCGCTGAACAAAGTCAGATTTCTAGGGCACGGATAAGCCGCACAGAAGGAAAAGACGGTTTCCACAACAAGAGGCACAAACGCCAGCAATTCCGCTCTTTGCTCGAAACCAATTCCTTTCTTTTTTACTTTGGGAATTAATCAGCAGGACGCTGACCAGGGGGCGGGGGCGCATGACCAGGGACGGGAAACCGGCTTTGATTCAAACCATGCCGCATCAGCAGGATAAGAGGCACAGAGCCTTGACAAGTGGGGAAGTGTGTGTGTGTGTGCACAGGCTGTCACACCGAACAAAGAGCACCCTTCGGAGTTGGAGAGAGGGTGACTGGCCACGCTCCCAGCCCGGCAGGCCGCCCCGGTCTCTCCCCCCTCCCCAACAAAATGCTGCATACTCACTGCGACTGGAGAGGGGCACCATGCGGCAGGCGGGTACGCGGGTCCCGCGGCCAGAAGCAGAGGCGGGAAAGGCATCTGGCGAAGGAGGGAAGAAAGGAAATTGACAGGACAGAAAGAACTGCTACAGAGGCTCTTCTAAAAGCCGGGCAAAGGCGTCCTAGGCTAGCATCGGTCACAGTCCCGCTCGTCCGCGCTCACAGCACGAGAGGGAGGCTTGCTGGCTGTGACGTTTGGAGCTACGGCATGATGCAAGGGTGGGTTACCAGTCCCTGGAGGCGGGAGGTGCAGGGGGCCCGGCCCGGCACATGGATGCGCGGCGGCATCGGTTCCCTGGCGACGGAGGAAGGGCCCCGAGATTGGCATCCAGTTCCTCTCCCTGCAGCGGGCTTGACGGAACGGGGCTGATTCCCCTCCGGCAGGGAACCGGCCGGCCAGCGAGATGTCCTTGAGCTGGCGCTGCCGCACCTCCTCCCCTTCAACGCTCCCTCTAAGCTGTGGAGTCCTGTGAGCAGAAATTCTATTTTGTGAGCTACTACCGGCATCAAAGTTGTGAGTGGGCGATCTGGCTGCTGCGTAAATTAGCTTGCCCTGGGGCCCTCCTTCCTGAGCTGAGACCAAAATCTGTGAGCCGGAGGCTCAGAAACTGAGCTGGCTCACACTTAACTCAGCTTAGAGGGAACACTGCTCCCCTTCTCCCCCCCACCCCCACCCCGCCAAGCATAGTTCACTGGGTTTCCAGGAAGAGACTGAAAAGGAATGCCCTGTACCTCTGGACGTGGAGCCCTTTGGCAAAGGAGAGGGCATTGCCGGCAGCCGGGAGCGAAGATACGGGGAGAAGAGGCCACCCTTTTCCCGGGATGTGGGAGTCACGCTCTCGCAAGTCCGTTGGAGAGGGGGTGTTGCGTCTTCCAATTTGGGGGGGGAGGAGGAGGAGGAGAGAGGTTGTGCGATTTCGGGCCTTTCCCAAAACTATTTATGGCCCCAGAAGGACCAGAGAATGCTTCGGGAAGGTATCGAAGCTGCCAAGCGAGACGGCCCTCGATGCTGCCAGCCACGTCTCTCCCGGAGCACACAGCTCTGAGAAAGGAAGAGGCCGATCAAGCCAAAGAGCAGGTGGGGGAGTGTTCGCAGAGAGCTTTCGAGCCAGACGAAACTTTGGCAGAACGAAACACAAGGACAGGAAATCAGAAACTGGACCTCACCGAAGGTATTATAGAATTGGAGAAAGGGCAGGAAAGGGCGACTCCGGGGCTATTTTTGGGCAGGAACGCACAGGAACGGCGTTCCGGCTGGCTCCCAAGTCGGTCACGCCCAGCAGGAACTCATTAGCATAATAGGCCACACCCAACAGCAGGAACTCATTAGGATTGGCTACATTAGGGGTGTGTGGCCTAACATGTGAAGGAGTCCCTGCTACAAAAAAGCCCTGGGTTTTGACAACAAACAAGGTAAACAGAATAAGAAGCAAAAGGTGGGTGTGGCTGGATGACCACACTTCTGGTAACATGGGGGTGCGGCCTAATGTGCTAATGAGCGGTGCTGTCATGGGTGTGGCCTAATATGCTAATGAGTTCCTGCTGTTGGGTGTGGCCTATTATGCTAATGAGTTCCTGCTGGGCTTTTGCTACAAAAAGAGCCCTGGGCGACTCAGATGATTAAGGGGATGGAAGACCTTCCCTACGAAGAAAGGTTAAAGAGGTGAGGGCTCTCTAGCTTGGAGAAATGACGGCTGAGGGGTGACACGATCGAGGTTTACAAGATTATGCATGGAATAAAGACGGTGGAGAGAGAAGGACTTCTCCCCCTTTCTCACAAGACAAGAACTGGCGGGCACGTCATGAAATTGATGAGCAGTATGCTTAGGACAAATCAGAGGAGGGACTTCTTCACCCAAAGAGTAAATAACACGTGGAATTCACTGCCACAGGAAGTGGTGGCAGCTACAAGCATGGACGGCTTCAAAAGGGAATTAGATAAGCATATGGAGCAGAGGTCCATCAGTGGCTATTAGCCACAAGGTATAGATAGGGGCTCTGGGGCAAGTGATGCTCTGTCATCTTGGCGCTTGGGGGGGGTCAACAGTGGGAGGGCTTCAAGAGGGGATTGATTGAACACATGGAGCAGAGGTCCATCAGTGGCTATTAGCCACAGGCGATAGATGGAAGACTATGTCTGGGGCAGTGATGCTTTGTCTTCTTGGTGCTTGGGGGGCAAGAGTGGGAGGGCTTCTGTAATTCTGGCCCTGCTGGAGGACCTCCTGAGGGCACCTGGGTTTTGGCCACTGTGTGACGTAGAGTGCTGGACCGGATGGGCCATTGGGCTGGTCCAACACGGCTTCTCTTCTGTTCTTAGAGCAGAGATCCATCAGTGGCTATTAGCCACGAAGTATAGATGGAACACTCTGTCTGGGGCAGTGATGCTCTGTATTCTTGATTCTGGGGGGCCCACAGTGGAAGGGCTTCTGTAATTCTGGCCCAGCTGGTGGACCTCCTGATGGCACCTAGGTTTTGGCCACTGTGTGACGCAGAGTGCTGGACCGGATGGGTCATTGGCCTGATCCAACATGGCTTCTCTTACGTTCTTATGGGGCTGGGCAGAGAACTAACAGTTTGGGCAAGGACACCTAACCGAATGCACAACAGGCGTCAGGACTCAAACCCGGAGCTTCGCCATTCTCAGCTCAGTCTCTTCGCCTCTTTGCCTCACCAGCTCCATGTATATCAATGCAGCACAAAACGACACATGGATAGCGTCGATTACATGCTAACCCAGAATCTCTGGGTTTGGTGAGCCAGTTTGGTGTAGTGGTTAAGTTTGCGGACTCTAATCTGGGAGAACCGGGTTCGATTCCCCACTCCTCCACTTGCACCTGCTGGATGACCTTGGGCATGCCATAGTTCTGGCAAAGCTGTTCTCTCAAGAGCAGTCCTCGAGAGAGAGCTCTCTCAGCCACACCACCCTCCCAGGGTGTCTGTTGTGGGGAAGGGGAGAGAAAGGAGTTTGTGAGCCGCTCTGAGACTCCTTTGGGTAGTGAAGGGCCGGGTATAAATCCAACCTCCTCCTCCTCCTCCTCCTCCTCTTTTACTCATCCGCACGCCCCTACAAATCAAATTTAAAACAAATCTATTAGAGTGGTTTTGGTTTAAACCGCAACCACGTGGGAAGTTTCAATAGAAATGAGAAAAAGTGGCCGGATAATTGGCCGCTTTCTGGAAACGTGGCTGAAGTGGTCATGATTTCCCTGTTCGGAACACAGTTTAGCAAGGCAAGCAGCCGGCCGCGATTCTGCGGCTCCCGTCCAACCATCTCTGGGCAGCTGCCAACTGAGAACCGGCCCGGAAAAGAGGCAGATCATGTGCCTGCAGGGGGCCGGTGTCCTACGCCTGGGCCAAGGCAGAAGCGGCGAACTTGCTGTTGGGGCAACGGTCTCAGACGGTCATGAAATACGAGCTGCACGCTTGGCTCTCATGCCTTCCGGTCCTCTCATTCCTCCAGCACAAATGTATGCAATTATCATCTTGCTTTATCCTCATGAAGCCAGCGTGGCATAGTGGCTAAGAGTGTCATAACAGTGTAAGAAAACCCCTGCTGGGTCAGACCAGTGAGGGTCCATCTAGTCCAGCCTCCTGTCTCACACAGTGGCCAGCCAGTTCCTCTGGAGGGCCAACAACAGGGCAGAGAGGCCGAGGCCTTCCCCTGAGAAGGACATCAGCAGAGCCCTGCTGGGTCAGACCAGTGAGGGTCCATCCAGTCCAGCCTCCTGTCTCACACAGAGGCCAACTGGTTCCACTGGAGGGCCAACAACAGGGCAGAGAGGCCGAGGCCTTCCCCTGCGAAGAACACCAAAAGAGCCCTGCTGGGTCAGACCAGTGAAGGTCCATCTAGTCCAGCATCCTGTCTCACACAGCGGCCAGCCAGTTCCTCTGGAGGGCCAACAACAGGGCAGAGAGGCAGAGGCCTTCCCCTGAGAAGAGCATCAGAAGACCCCTGCTGGGTCAGACCAGTGAAGATCCAGCTAGCCCAGCATCCCGTCTCACTTAGTGGCCAACCAGTTCCTCTGGAAGGTCAACAACAGGGCAGAGAGGCCGAGGCCTTCATAAGAACATCAGAAGAGCGCTGTTGGATCAGACCAGTAGTCCATCTAGTCTAGCATCCTGTCTCCCACAGTGGCCAACCAGTTCCTCTGGAGGGCCAACAACAGAGCAGAGAGGCCGAGGCCTTCCCCTGAGAAGAGCATCAGAAGGCCCCTGCTGGGTCAGACCAATGAGGGTCCATCTAGTCCAGCCTCCTGTCTCACACAGCGGCCAGCCAGTTCCTCTGGAGGGCCAACAACAGAGCAGAGAGGCCGAGGCCTTCCCCTGAGAAGAGCATCAGAAGGCCCCTGCTGGGTCAGACCAGTGGGGGTCCATCCAGTCCAGCATCCCGTCTCACACAGTGAAAATAGCAATTTTTTACAACAACAGAGATTTGGCAGCATACAAAGCAGAGCGTTAGTGGATAAAGACAGTGACCCTGAGATCAAAAAAAGAATCCAAGATGATAAACACACAAGTACTTTTTGTTCAATACTAGTCACATTTTTATTAAGCACTGGAACCAGAAGTCCCCTCAGGGAGTTGTAAAGAAAGAAGCGCTGGATTTTGATAAGGACTCCATACTAAGCTGAATGTATTAAGAACATTTTGTATATTTGGCAGAGTTTGTATATTAGGGCAGCAAGGAGGTATTTGTGTGTGTATAAGAGATGTTGCTTTTATTTTATTTCGAAGAAGAAGAAGAGATTGGATTGATACCCCGCCCTTCACTATCCGAAGGAGTCTCAGAGTGGCTTACAAACTCCTTTCCTTTCCCTTCCCCTCCCCACAACAGACACCCTGTGAGGTAGGCGGGGCTGAGAGGGCTCTTTCGAGGACTGCTCCCGAGAGAACAGCTCTGAGAGAACTTGTGACTGACTCAAGGCCACACCAGCAGCTGTATGTGGAAAGGAATGGGGAATCAAACCCCGTTCTCCCACATTAGAGTCTTAACCACTACACCAAACTGGCTTTCTTCATTTGGTGTAGCGGTTAAGTGTGTGGACTCTAATCTGGGGAACCGGGTTTGATTCCCCACTCCCCCGCTTGCACCTGCTGGATGACCTTGGGCAAGCCATAGTTCTGGCAGAGCTGTTCTCTCAAGGGCAGTCCTCGAGAGAGCTCTCTCAACCCCACCTACCTCACGGGGTGTCTGTTGTGGGGAGGGGAAGGGAAAGGAGTTTGTAAGCCGCTCTGAGACTCAGAGTGAAGAGCAGGGTATAAATCCAATCTCTTTTTCTTCTTCTCTTCTTCTTTCCCAGCATCAGGGTCTTCTCCAGTGAGTGCTCCCTTCTCATCTGGTGGCCAAAGTCTTTGAGCTTCAGTTTCATTATCTGGCCTTCCAGGGAACAGTCAGGGTTGATTTCTTTTAGGACTGACGGATTCGATCTCCTGGCACTCCCTCAAGAGTCGTCTCCAGCACCATAATTCAAAAGCATCTATTCTTCGGTGCTCGGCTTTCCTTATGGTCCAGCTCTTGCAGCCATACATGACTACTGGCAATACCATCGCTTTGACCATACAGACTTTTGTGGGCAGGGCGATGTCTCTACTTTTTACTATGCCGTCTAGTTTTGAACATAAGAACGTAAGAGAGAAGCCAGTGTTGGATCAGGCCAATGGCCCATCCAGTCCAACACTCTGTGTCACACAGTGGCTAAAAACACCAGGTGCCATCAGGAGGTCCAGCAGTGGGGCCGGGACATTAGAAGCCCTCCCACTGTGCCCCCCCGAAGCACCAAGAAGACAGAGCAACCCTTGCCCCAGACCGGGAGTCCCTATCTATACCTTGTGGCTAATAGCCACCGATAGACCTCTGCTCCGTATGCTTATCCAGTTCCCTCTTGAAGCCGTCCGTGCTTATAGCCGCCGCCACCTCCTGTGGCAGTGAATTCCATGTGTGATTCACTCTTTGGATGAAGAAGGACTTCCTTTTATCCGTTCTAACCCGACTGCTCAGTAATTTCATGGAGTGCCCACAAAGAGTTCTTGTCTTGTGAGAAAGGGAGAAAAGGACTTCTTTCTCGACCTGCTCTTTCCCATGCATAATCTTATAAACCTCAATCATGTCACCCCTCAGCCGTCGTTTCTCCAAGCTAAAGAGCCCTAAGCGCTTTAACCTTTCCTCATAGTTTGCCATCGCTTTCCTCCCAAGGAGCAGGCGTCTTTTAATTTCGTGGCTGCCGTCACCGTCTGCAGTGATCTTGGATCCCAGGAACGTGAATTCTGCCACTGCTTCCATGGAAGCAGGTCTTTTATCCCAGAATAAAGTCGCTGGTCCTCATGGATGAAAAGCTGTGCTTGAAAATCATGCGGGGAAGGCCGACCAGCATCTCTGTACTGAAGGTACCTAAATAACCACAGAGCCAGGAGTGTTTATCGGAAGTCCCCAGGGCTCAGAGTCTAGGAAACCGTCCTCCTCCCGGGGACGAAGAGACAGATCAAGGATTTCCCCCGACCTCTTAATCCACAAGCTTGTTATTCCAATCCTCTCTAGATCATTAGGGTAACAAGATATAACTTATCCAGAAGACAGCAGAGTCGACACAGAAGGAACCGAGCCGGAGGCAAAGAGGAGCCGGGCGTCTGCCGATTTTCGTGCCGCCGGGGAGACGGAACCGGTTGGTGGGGCTCTTCCTTCCTGTAACAGCTGTGCGGCTGCTCAATATTTATGCAGGGGAAATTATCGGCAGAGGTGCCGACTGATTGCCAAGAAGGACGAAGTCGTCGTAGCCCGAGAGCCATCTTTGGCCTCCGGCAGGAAACGTAGCCAACAACAGGTGCTTAAGATGGAAGGGAATGACTCCTCTTGGAAGACACAGAGCTGAGCCGAAAAACTCGCAAGCACGCTTAAGGAAAGCCTCGCTGGATCGGGCCCCCGGGTCCACCTAGCATACCTGCTCCATTTGCAGTTGCGGATAGCTGCCGGGAAGCTCACAAGCAGAGCGTGTAAGCCTCATCCCCAGCATCCAATATCCAGAAATGGAACTTCCATGCTCCAAGGCAGTATTGCTGAACTCGACCAAAGCAGTGCCATAGCCCTTTTTAGGAAGGGGACTTGAGGAGGAGGAGGAGGAAAAGGAGATTGGATTTAAACCCCACCCTTCACCACCTGAAGGAGTCTCAGAGGAGCTTACAATCTCCTTTCCAGTTTGGTGTAGTGGTTAAGTGCGCGGACTCTAATCTGGGAGAACCGGGTTTGATTCCCCGCTCCTCCATATGCATCAGGCTGGATGACCTTGGGCAAGCCGTAGTTCTGATAAGAGCTGTTCTTGAAAAAGAGCAGTTTCTGTCAGAGCTCTCTCAGCCCCACCGACCTCAGAGGGTGTCTGTTGTGGGGAGGGGAAGGGAAAGGAGTTTGTAAGCCGCTCTGAGCCTACTTTGGGTAGTGAAGGGTGGGGGATAAATCCAATCTCTTCTTCTTCTTCTTGGTGGCTGCTTTTGTTGGGACTCTGGTCTTCCGGCCCCAAAAGCCATGCTTGGTGGATAGATTTCTGCAGTGTGGTTTCGGCACTGAGAAACCTTTGGGTAGTGAAGGGCCGGGTATAAATCCAATCTCTTCTTCGTCTTCTTCTTTCCCTCCCCCTCCCCACAACAGACACCCTGTGAGGGTGGCGGGGCTGAGAGAGCTCTCTCGAGAACTGCTCCTGAGAGAACAGCTCTGAGAGAACTTGTGACCGACCCAAAGTCACACCAGCAGCCGCATGCGGCGGAGTGGGGACTCAAACTCGGTTCTCCCAGATTAGAGTCCACACTCCTGACCACTACACCACACTGGCCTCTCTGGAAGACATCCTGGATTGTGGGGAGGGATTGCTTTTCAACACGTCAGGGAGCAGCGACCGAGGAAGCTCGTGAAGAAAGAAGGAGAATTGTCTCGGCGAGACTGAGTGCAGTGTCACGCCGCGGTGGAGGAACCTGAAACCGACACGCCTGAGCTTACGTCACCGATCCGTCCCTCCAGGCGCAGCAGGTGGAATGGAATTTCAAGAGAACCCGAGCGACCTTTTATCTCTTGCGCAAGAGTCAGAGACGCCAGGTAAATAACTATTATGGGGACGGTCTTCGCTCGGGTCTGTCGAAGAAGAGTGCCTTCCCGGGAACAAGCACCAGGGGTCCAGATCCAAAGGCTTCGTGGCACAGCCTGTTTAGCACACAGATGGCGCTCCCCCCGTCCCAGGTCCATCCCTGGCTATTTCTAGTTCAATGATCTCAGGTGCCGAGAAAGACCTCCCTCTGCCTGGGAGAGACACGGCCAGCCAGAGTGGGTAGATACAGCGGCACACCTGTTTGGCGTGCAGAAGGTCCCAGGTTCAATCCCCGGCATCTCCAGTTGAAAGGACGAGGCAGGAGGTGATGGGAAAGACCTCAGCCTGAGATCCTGGAGAGCTGTAAAGAGGGGCCGTGGCTCAGTGGAAGAGCCTCTGCTGGGCATGCAGGAGGTCCGAGGTTCAATCCCCGGCATCTCCAGTTGAAAGGACGAGGCAGGAGGTGATGGGAAAGACCTCAGCCTGAGATCCTGGAGAGCTGTAAAGAGGGGCCGTGGCTCAGTGGAAGAGCCTCTGCTGGGCATGCAGGAGGTCCGAGGTTCAATCCCCGGCATCTCCAGTTGAAAGGACGAGGCAGGAGGTGATGGGAAAGACCTCAGCCTGAGATCCTGGAGAGCTGTAAAGAGGGGCCGTGGCTCAGTGGAAGAGCCTCTGCTGGGCATGCAGGAGGTCCGAGGTTCAATCCCCGGCATCTCCAGTTGAAAGGACGAGGCAGGAGGTGATGGGAAAGACCTCAGCCTGAGATCCTGGAGAGCTGTAAAGAGGGGCCGTGGCTCAGTGGAAGAGCCTCTGCTGGGCATGCAGGAGGTCCGAGGTTCAATCCCCGGCATCTCCAGTTGAAAGGACGAGGCAGGAGGTGATGGGAAAGACCTCAGCCTGAGATCCTGGAGAGCTGTAAAGAGGGGCCGTGGCTCAGTGGAAGAGCCTCTGCTGGGCATGCAGGAGGTCCGAGGTTCAATCCCCGGCATCTCCAGTTGAAAGGACGAGGCAGGAGGTGATGGGAAAGACCTCAGCCTGAGATCCTGGAGAGCTGTAAAGAGGGGCCGTGGCTCAGTGGAAGAGCCTCTGCTGGGCATGCAGGAGGTCCGAGGTTCAATCCCCGGCATCTCCAGTTGAAAGGACGAGGCAGGAGGTGATGGGAAAGACCTCAGCCTGAGACCCCAGAGAGCCGCTGCTGGTCAGAGTAGACGAGACAGACCTTGATGGACCAGGGGTCTGATTCAGTATAGGGCAGCTTCCTGCATTCATGTGAGACAGACCCCGGGGTCGGATTCTGCTTACAGCAGCCTCACAGGAAGACTTCCCCACCCATCTAAACTAAGAAAGAAACTCATTGGGTGGAGAGCGAAATCGGGAGTATTATGTTAAGTAATACTCTGGCATCCAGCCTGAAATTAGAGACATGTTCAGTAAAGCTCCCACGAGGGCCAGAAACTTATTTTATTTTATCGGAGAGTCGGTGTGGTCGAGCGGTTAAGAGAGGCAGACTAGTATCTGGAAGACCCGGGTTCGAATCTCCAGTCGTGCCATGGAAGCCTGCTGGGTGAGCTTGGGCCAATCACAAGCTCTCATCCTCCCCTACCTCGCAAGGTCGTGGTGAGGATAAAATGGAGAAGAGGGAGGATGATGTCAGCCATGTTTGGACCCCGCTGAGGAGAAAGGAGGAGTATAAATGAATTATTTTTAAAAAGGATGGGTAAGATCAGCGCTCCCTCTAAGCTGTGGAGTCTTGTGAGCAAAAATTCTACTTTGTGAGCTACTGGCCTTAAAGTTGTGAGCCAGCGATTTGGCTCCTGCATAAATTAGTTTGCTCTGGAGCCATCCCTTCCTGAGCTGAGACAAAAATGCGTGAGCCGGAGGCTAAAGAACTGTGAGCTAGCTCACACTAACCCAGCTTAGGGGGAACACTGGGCAAGGCGCTTGGGAAGAGGTTCCAAGAATTCTCTCCTTCCTGCCCTTCCTCTTTATCGACCCTGCCAGTTAACACTGCCTTTTAAGGGAAAACTGTGAGCTCCGTTTGGTCTCAGGGAGGCCTTTGACCAAGTCCTGGTTTCTGTATTTTTTTAACTAGACAGTTCCCATTTTTGTTTCTCCTTCCCAGAAAACCGGAAAAGGCAACCTGATCCGCTGGGCACCATTTTATCTATGCAAATCTGGGTTGGCGTTCTTAGACAGGATCCCTGCGGAAGGCCGGAAAAAGCGGGGCCTGAAGCCTGTCAATCGATAAAAGAGATCTGGAGAGCTCAGAAACGGTGGGGTGTGATTTCGGCCGGTCCTAATAAAAAGGGTGTGACGCGGCCTCGCTTGTTTTCGCCTCCCGCAGATTAAGTTTCCAATTTAATGATACGGAAGGAAATGGGCTCCTGGTTTCCTCTTGCGCCGCTTACATTTCAATAGGGCTCAGAGGTGGAAACGCAAGCAGATATCGAAGCAGCGGCAAGACCGGTTTTTCAACATGAGGGGCCGGATTTTTTGGTTCTTATTAAACATCTGGAGCAGAGGTCCATGAGTGGCTATTAGGCACAAGGCACAGATGGAATACTCTGTCTGGGGCAGTGATGCTCTGTATTCTTGGTGCTGGGGGGGGGCACAGTGGGAGGGCTTCTGGAGTTCCAGCCCCACTGGTGGACCTCCAGATGGCCCCTGGGTTGTGGCCACTGTGTGACACAGAGTGTTGGACTGGATGGGCCACTGGCCTGATCCAACATTGGCTTCTCTTATGTCCTTATGTCTGGGGCAGTGATGCTCTGTCTTCTTGATGCTTGGGGGGGGCAAGAGTGGGAGGGCTTCTGGAGTTCCGACCCCACTGGTGGACCTCCTGATGGCCCCTGGGTTTTGGCCACTGTGTGAGTGTTGGACTGGATGGGCCACTGGCCTGATCCAACATTGGCTTCTCTTATGTTGTTATGTCTGGTGCAGTGACGCTCTGTTCTTTTGGTGTTTGCTCGGCAAGAGCGGGAGGGTTTCTGGAGTTCCGGCCCCACTGGTGGACCTCCTGATGGCCCCTGGGTTTTGGCCACTGTGTGACCCAGAGTGTTGGACTGGATGGGCCACTGGCCTGATCCAACATGGCTTCCCTTATGTCCTTATGTGTGGGGCAGTGACGCTCTGTCCTCTTGGTGTTTGGGGGGCAAGAGTGGAAGGGCTTCTGGAGTTCCAGCCCCACTGGTGGACCTCCTGATGGCCCCTGGGTTTTGGCCACTGTGTGACCCAGAGTGTTGGACTGGATGGGCCATTGGCCTGATCCAGCATGGCTTCTCAATGTTCTTATCGCCGGATGTTTTCTATCCAACCAGCTAATCCTTCTCGGGCCTTTCGCCCATATAGGGTCGCCAGCTCCATACTGGGAAATTCCTGAAGGGATTTTTGAAGGGTATATTGCTTAGAAGCCCAGTCTCCAAAGGAGCCATTTTCTCCAGGAGAACTGATCTCTTGTCCCCTGGGGATGACTAGCAATTCTGGGAGATCTCCAGGCCGCACGTGGAGGTTGGCAACTCTGCCCACAGACAGCTCCATTTCACACACCGTGTAAAGCCACGGTTCAGAAACAGCTAGGATTCAGCACGACGTCGAGAATCAGCCAGCCAACCGGACTCAGGGTTCCCTCTAAGCTGAGTGAGTGTGAGCTAGCTCACAGTTCTTTAGCCTCCGGCTCACGCATTTTTGTCTCCGCTCAGGAAGGAGGGCTCCAGAGCAAACTGATTTACGCAGCAGCCGAATCGCCCACTCACAACATCAATGCCCGCAGCTCACAAAGTAGAATTTTTGCTCACAAGACTCCACAGCTTAGAGGGAGCGTTGACCGGACTGGATTTGGCACGGCCTCCAGAGTTTGCCTGCCTCTATTTTCCCCATCGTGGTCCGGGCCAAAAAAGAAGAAGTAGTTTGTTTGACGGCAGTGAAAACGTTCGAGCATTTCTCCGTTTCAGGTTTCTCAATCCATGGGCAAAAAAAAAAAAGGAAAGGGGAAAATGAGCGAGGAACACAAGGCCCTGATAGGCGGTTAATCATAAGCCAAGCGCTTGGAACACAATTCAGAAACGTCTTCCTGCTCTGTTGGATCGCGCCCATTGCTGCTTGCACGTAGGCAAGTACAGAAAAGGAGGCCGGCTCGGGTGCTTCAGCCGTGGCGGACGACGGTCTTCCGAAACACCCTTCCTCTGCCAACGAAAGCGCCTGCCGCCAATGCAACGTTCACCCAGGGGCACCGAACTTCTTGCCACTCTCAGAAAAGAATCGTGAAATCTGCGGGAAGTCTGGCTAGCTCAGCGGGACTATCTTTGGACCTTGATCCAAGGAAAGCCCCCAGCCGCCAGCCGGTCGGCAAATATTTCCTTCACGAACGGTTCGCTTTTGGAAAACGCTGTCGAGTTGCAGCCGACTTAGGGAGGTCCCTATAGGGTTTTCAAGGCGAGAGACGTTCAGCGGTGGTCTCTGCCCTTGCCTGCCTCTGCGTAGCAACCTTGGGCTTCCTTGGTGGTCTCCAGTGTTCCCTCTAAGCTGAGTTCGTGTGAGCTAACTCACAGTCTTTTAGCCTCTGGCTCACAGATTTTTGCCTTCGCTCAGGAAGGAGGGCTCCAGAGCAAACTAATTCATGCAGTAGCCAAATTGCTCGCTCACAACTTTAATGCCAGGAGCTCACAGAGTGGAATTTTTGCTCACAAGACTCCACAGCTTAGAGGGAACATTGGTGGTCTCCCATCCAAGTACAAACCAGGGCCGACCCTGCTTAGCGTCGGAGATGAAGAAGAGTAGGTTTTCTCTCCTACTTTTCTCTATGTTAAGGAGTCTCAACGTAGCTGACAATCTCCTTTCCCTTCCTCTCCCCACAACAGGCACCTTGTGAGGCAGGTGGGGCTGAGAGAGCTCTGAGAGAACTGTGACTGGCCCAAGGTCACCCAGCAGGCTTCAGGCGGAGGAGGAGAGGGGGAATCAAACGCAGTTCTCCAGATTAGAGTCCGCCACTCTTAACCGCCGCACCACGCCGGTTCTCTGATGAGATCAGGCTAACCTGGGCCATTAAGGTAAGAGGTGGAGGTGGGTTTGCCACATTGCCTGCCTCTGCGTAGCAACCCTGGGCTTCCTCTGTGGTCTCCCATCCAAGTCCTGACTGGGACTGATCTTGCTTGGCTTCTGAGATCTGATGAGACTGGGCTAGCCCTCGGCCCTCCAGCTCAAGGCAAGAGACCAACAGAGGTGGTGTGGCGTTGCCTGCCTCTGCGTAGCAACCCTGGGACTTCCTTGGTGGTCTCCCATACAAGTACTAACCAGGGCCAACCCTGCTTAGCTTCCAAGATCTGCTGAGAGTGGATTAGCCAGTACCACCCAGGTCAAGGGAAGAGATGAACAGAGGTGGTTTGCCATTGCCTGCCTCTGCATAGCAACCCTGGGACTTCCTTGGTGGTCTCCCATACAAGTACTAACCAGGGCCAACCCTGCTTAGTTTCTGAGATCTGATGAGAGTGGATTAGCCAGCACCACCCAGGTCAAGTCAAGAGATGAACAGAGGTGGGTTTGCCATTGCCTGCCTCTGCGTAGCAACCCTGGACTTCCTTGGTGGTCTCCCATACAAGTACTAACCAGGGCCGACCCTGCTTAGCTTCTGAGATCTGTTGAGACTGGGCTAGCCAGCACCACCCAGGTCAAGGGAAGAGATGAACAGACGTGGTTTGCCATTGCCTGCCTCTGCATAGCAACCCTGGGACTTCCTTGGTGGTCTCCCATACAAGTACTAACCAGGGCCGACCCCGCTTAGCTTTCGAGATCTGATGAGAGTGGATTAGCCAGCACCACCCAGGTCAAGGGAAGAGATGAACAGACGTGGTTTGCCATTGCCTGCCTCTGCATAGCAACCCTGGACTTCCTCGGTGGTCTCCCATCCAAGTCCTAACCAGGGCCGACCCTGCTTAGCTTCCGAGATCTGATGAGAGTGGATTAGCCAGCACCACCCAGGTCAAGGGAAGAGATGAACAGAGGTGGTGTCTGCCCTTGCCTGCCTCTGCGTAGCAACTCTGGGCTTCCTTGGTGGTCTCCCCTCCAAGTCCTTAGTTTATCCAGACCTTCGCTTCCATGGTCTGATAAGCCCGGGATAGTCCCAGCCGTCCAGGTCAGAGCAATTATCCTGTAGTGGTGGGGACAACATTTCATGAAGGTCTCCCCCCCCCCCGTATTTCCCCCACTCCTTTAGGATGCTAGGATTCTCTGCTTTGCCTGGCTTCCTCCCAAACCCAGAGGTTGACAACTCCCTTCTGAGATCACTCCAGCAGCTGTTCAAAAAGACGGCAAAGCATTCTCAAGGTCCTTGTGCTAAATGGGGGGGGGGGGCGCCTGGCTGCCAAAAATGCCGCCGAACGAAGCACGAGACAGTCACGGCTTTGCAAAACTCCCACTGGCTTCGGGGTCACAGAGCGTTCCGAGTTTTCGGCACAAGGCGTTCAGTGTCTTTCGTAACCCCGTACACGGCGCTTCACACACACACACACACACACACACCCGAATCTCAGAGAAAGGAAAACTCTGCGGAAACCAGACGAACAGGTTGCGGAGGGATCAGAGAAGCAGAGGGCGCGGGGCGAGAGAGATTGGGTTGGAAAGAACTCCTGCCTTTGGCGGAAAAAGCGGTCTGCCGGCCACAGGTCGCTTCTGGGCTCTGCTATTTGCTTGAGGACGCTCTGGCTCTGACTTCGATAGCCACACAGGTGCTTTCTGGACCTAAACTGGAAGATGTTCTAATTCAGCCACTGTGCATTTGGCACTAGACACAGGACTTTCGCCTTTTGAGGCCTCACAAACATCTTTGCCATGTGTCTTTACATCTTGCTGCTTAACCTTCCTCTTCTTGGTCCAATATTCACTTATTGGTTATCTTATTGTAATATGCCTCGATATCCTTTGACCTCTGAAGAAGGCCCCAACAGGGCGGAAAGGTGTCAGGTCATGTGTATTGGCCCTTGGGTTTAGGCAGGGGTCATTTCGTAGAAAAAGAGGTGCAGGAGCTCATTAGCATAGCTTATTAGCATAACTTTGCATATGCAACACCCCCTGACGTCACCGGAGGTGTGTCAGAAGGCAACATCCACCGCTCAGGCTCCACTGGACTGTTTTGGATTGCTAGATATGGGGGGGGACACGCAGATCTGCCGTCACAGAGGAGGGAGAGCTTGTACCTGAAGGCTGGGGGGGGGGGCCTGCAACTTACCTGGCTGCTTCTTTCTCCTCATGGCCCGACTGAGGGCTACTGGGAGCAGGGGGCGGGGCTTGTTGCATGTGCCCACCCCCTGGGCTCCTTACTGCCGGAGCTCCGCTCCTGTGCGCTCCCACAGGAAATGACCCCTGGGTTTAGGCTATACTTTTTTACGAGGCTTTCATTCGGCCCTTATGCATGTTTTTAACTGTCTTTCTAATAAACACTTGTATTTTTGCTTATTATAAGTTTTAACTAGGTTTTTAATATTGGCCGTTCAGTTTGGTGTCGTGGTTAAGTGCGCGGACTCTAATCTGGGAGAACCAGGTTTGATTCCCCACTCCTCCACTTACAGCTGCTGGATGACCTTGGGCAAACCATAGTTCTGCCAGAGCTGTTCTCACAAGGACAGTTCTGGAAAAAGCTCTCTCAGCCCCACCTACCTCACAGGGTGTCTGTTGTGGGGAGGGGAGGGGGAAAGGAGATTTGTAAGCCGCTCTGAGACACCTTTGGGTAGTGAAGGGCGGGATATAAATCCAATCTCTTCTTCTTCTTCTACTAGACTTTCTTCTCACACTTTTGGTTCTAGATGAGAGGACTGCAGCCATCGATTATCCAGTCGCCCAAAGAAGCTTTGGGCTTGCATTTTCCCCACAACGGCCTCCCCGCCCCGGCCGCATAACCAACTGCTCCAGAAAGTGACTTTTCAAAGAAGAAGGAGATTGGATTTATACCTCAGTGGTTCCCAAGCCTGGAAGAGAACGGAAGGACGGCAGTAGTGCCTAGTAGGATCAGACCCTATTTATTTATTTATTTTATCCATTTACAACCAGCCTTCTAGCCCTAATGGGGACCCAAAGCAGCTGACATCATTCCCCTCTCCTCCATTTTTATTCTCACCACAACCCTGTGAGGGGAACTGGTTGAGGCCACTGGGTGAGACAGGATGCTGGACTGGATGGACCCTCCCTGGTCTGACCCAGCAGGGCTCCTCTGATGTTCTTCTCAGGGGAAGGCCTCGGCCTCTCTGGCCTGTTGTTGGCCCTGCAGAGGAACTGGTTGAGGCCACTGGGTGAGACAGGATGCTGGACTGGATGGACCCTCCCTGGTCTGACCCAGCAGGGCTCCTCTGATGTTCTTCTCAGGGGAAGGCCTCGGCCTCTCTGGCCTGTTGTTGGCCCTGCAGAGGAACTGGTTGAGGCCACTGGGTGAGACAGGATGCTGGACTGGATGGACCCTCCCTGGTCTGACCCAGCAGGGCTCCTCTGATGTTCTTCTCAGGGGAAGGCCTCGGCCTCTCTGCCCTGTTGTTGGCCCTCAGAGGAACTGGTTGGCCGCTGTGTGAGGCAGGAGGCTGGACTGGATGGACCCTCACTGGTCTGACCCAGCAGGGCTCTTCCTATGTTCTTCTCAGGGGAAGGCCTCGACCTCTCTGCCCTGCTGTTGGCCCTCCAGAGGAACTGGTTGGCCACTGTGTGAGGCAGGATGCTGGACTAGATGGACCCTCACTGGTCTGATCCAGCAGGACTCTTCTGGTGTTCTTCTCAGGGGCAGGCCTCGGCCTCTCTGCCCTGTTGTTGGCCCTCCAGAGGAACTAGTTGGCCACGGTGTGATGGGATGCTGGAACGGATGGACCCTTTTCTCCGCCCCTCTCCTACAGCTCCCCAGATGTGCTTTGTCGCTTCAGAGACCTGTGTTCAAATGCCGGAACCGCCCCGGCAACCCTAAGCCCAAACCCTGTAGTGCTCCGGAGCGGAAAACAGGGATGCCTGTGGATTACCGGCACCCGCGGTCACACCTGTGCGGCTCCATTCCCGGCTCCTCCGCCAGCGCCTCTCCCACAAGGGATTCTGAAGGAAAGGGCATTGGGGAAAACTTCGCTGGAGCCGGCTCCTTGGTTTGTCTGTTCTTCTGAACGGAACGTTTCATCTCACGTTGGATCTGGAGGCACTTTGGGGCTCAAACAAGTTCTGCGGCCCTTCACATCTGGGGAAGCGTGGATTCAGCGTCCCAGAAAGCAGACTTAAAGCAGAAGCAGAGCCAGAGTACATGTGCACACGTTAACGGTGTTCGAAAGAGGGCCCTCCTAAAGGCGTAAATCATAGCAGGCAGGGGTCAATTCGTAGAAAAAGAGGTGCAGGAGCTCATTAGCATAACTTATTTGCATATGCCACACCCCCTGACACCACCGGAAGTGTGTCAGAAGGCAACACCCACCGCTCAGGTGCCACTGGACTGTTTTGGATTGCTAGCTATTGGGGGGGGGGGGACATGCAGATCTGTCCTCGCAGAGGAGGGAGAGCTTGTACCTGAATAAACCTTGGTCTTAAAGGTGCCACTGGACTGTTTGGGACTGGGGGGCCGGGGTGGGGAGCTCTGCAGCTTACCTGGCTGCTTCTTGCTCTGACTGAGGGCTGCTGGGAGCAGGGGGTGGGGCTTGTTGCATGTGCCCGCCCCCTGGGCTCTTTGCTGCTGGAGCGCCGCTCCTGTGCACTCCTGCAGGAAATGACCCCTGATAGCAGGTATCAGGACGAATAAAGCCCTGACCTCTGTTTGTTTCTTGCCTTGACCTGTATGGCCCAGACTAGCCCGATCTCGTCAGATCTCAGAAGCTAAGCAGGGTCGGCCCTGGTTAGTACTTGGATGGGGGACCACCAAGGAATCCCAGGGTTGTTCTGCAGAGGCAGGCAATGGCAAACAACCTCTGTTTGTCTCTTGCCTTGACCTGGGTGGCCCAGGCCGGCCCAATCTCATCAGATCTCGGAAGCTCAGCAGGGTCGGCCCCGGTTAGTCCTTAGATGGGAGACCACCAACGCATACCAGGGTTGTTCTGCAGAGGCAGGCAACGGCAAACAACCTCTGCTTATCTCTCGCCCAGACCTGGATGACCCAGGCTAGCCTGATCGCGTCAGATCTCGGAAGCTAAGCGGGGTCAGCCCTCGTAACGGCTTAGATGGGAGACCGCAAAGGAAGTCCAGGGTTCCTATGCAGAGGCAGGCAATGGCACACCACCTCTGCTTGTCACTTGCCTTTACCTGGATGGCCCAGGCTATCCTGATCTTGTCAGAGCTTGGAAGCTAAGCAGGGTTGGCCTTGGTTAGCGCTTGAATGGGGGACCACCGAGGAGGTCCAGGGTTGCTATGCAGAGGCAGGCAACCACAGACATGGATGGCCCAGGATAGCCTGATCTCGTCAGATCTCGGAAGCTTAGCAGGTTCGGCCCCACTAAGTAGTTTGGATGGGAGACGGCCAAGGAAGACCAGGGTTCCTACGCAGAGGCAGGCAATGGCACACCACCTCTGCTTGTCACTTGCCTTTACCTGGATGGCCCAGGCTATCCTGATCTTGTCAGAGCTTGGAAGCTAAGCAGGGTTGGCCTTGGTTAGCGCTTGAATGGGGGACCACCGAGGAGGTCCAGGGTTGCTATGCAGAGGCAGGCAACCACAGACATGGATGGCCCAGGATAGCCTGATCTCGTCAGATCTCGGAAGCTTAGCAGGTTCGGCCCCACTAAGTAGTTTGGATGGGAGACGGCCAAGGAAGACCAGGGTTCCTACGCAGAGGTAGCCGATGGCAAACCACCTCTGTAGGTCTTTTGTCCTGACCTGGATGGCCCAGACTAGCCTGATCTTGTCAGATCTCAGAAGCTAAGCAGGTTCGGCCCTGCTTAGTAGTTTGGATGGGAGGCCGCCAAGGAAGACCAGGGTTGCTACGCAGAGGTAGCTGATGGCAAACCATGGACCTCGATGGCCCGGGCTAATCTGATCGTTTTAGATCTCAGAAGCTAAGCAGGGTCGGTCCTAGTTAGTCCTTGGATGGGAGACTACCGAGGAAGTCCAGGGTTGCTACGCAGAGGCAGGTAATGGCAAACCCGCCTCTGTTCCTCTCTTGCCTTGAAAACCTCACAGGGTCACCGGAACTCAGCCGTGACCTGACCTCACTATCCACCACCGTCAGAAAAGAGGAACTGCGCCCTGACCTGGATAGCCCAGGCCAGCCCGATCTCGTCTGATTTTGGAAGCTAAGCAGGGTCGACTCTGGCAAGTCCTTGGGATGGAAGACCTCCAAGGAATGCCAGCAGTTGGGAGGCGGGGGCAGGCTTTGCTCAGCCACCTCTCTGGATATCCTCCAGGCCCTCAGTAGGGGGTCAGTCCCCAGAGGTCGCCATGACTTCCAGGTGCACGCACACACTCATGTGTACACACACACAAACACATGAAAACAAAACAAAAAATACCAAAAAAAAGAAAAGAGGCACTGCAAGCAAATGGGCCGCCGGCAGTTGGCACAGACCCACTCCACTAACAATGCTTTCTTCCAGCGCACGAAGCCTTTCCCAACCGAAGAGCCGGGAGCACATTGGGGTGGAGGTGTGCTGTCATTAACTGAACAGCTCCAGAGGAGCCAACCCACAGGACGAAGAGAAGGAGAAGTTGGATTTATACCCAGCCCTTCACTACCCGAAGGAGTCTCAGAGAAGCTTACAGTCTCCTTTCCCTTCCCCTCCCCACAACAGACATCTTGTGAGGTAGGTGGGGCTGAGAGAGCTCTTTCGAGGACTGCCCTTGAGAGAACAGCTCTGAGAGAACTTGTGACTGACCCAAGGTCACCCTAGCAGCTGCATGTGGAGGAGTGGAGAAGAAGGAGAGCAGGAGATTGGATTTATACCCCGCGCCCTTCACTACCCGAAGGAGTCTAAGAGCAGCTTACAAGCTCCTTTCCTTCCCTTCCCCACAACAGACACCCTGTGAGGTAGGTGGGGCTGAGAGAGCTCTTTCAAGGACTGCCCTTGAAAGAACAGCTTGGAAAGAACTTGTGACTGACCCAAAGTCACCCCAGAAGCTGCATGTGGAGGAGTGGAGAAGAAGGAGAGAAGGAGATTGGATTTATATCCCGCCCTTCACTACCCAAAGGCATCTCAGAGCAGCTTACAATCTCTTTTCCCTTCTCCTCCCCACAACAGACATCTTGTGAGGGAGGTGGGGCTGAGAGAGCTCTTTCGAGGACTGCCCTTGAAAGAACAGCTCTGAAAGAGCTTGTGACTGACCCAAGGTCACCCCAGCAGCTGCACGTGGAGGAGTGGGGAATCAAACCCGGCTCTCCCAGATTGGAGTCCGCGCTCCTAACCACTACACCAAAGTGGCTCTCGATACTTCAGGACACAAGTCTCTCGACACCTCATTTAAACTGACTTAGAAAAAGGGCACATTTGTGATTTCACGGGTGTTGGAGGCAGCGGCAGAGAAGGACCGCGCCACCGAAATAAACACAGGCACATGAGGAAGGAGCCTTTCGTTGACTGACGAGTGACAGAAGAACACCCAGAGATCTCCTTGGTTCCACCCCGTCTCTCCGCCCAGCGTTCGGAAGGAGGAGAGGTTGGAAAATGGGGCAGGCGCCACCCTGAAAGTATGACAACCAACACCGCCCTTCACCGGGACAGGATTCTATTACCGAGGCTCAGCGCTTAGTATTACCCCCTCCCTCCCCAGGTGATAAAACAATGGCATCTTACGGGTGTCACATAAACAGTGAGGGAACAAGGAGAAAGGAAGAGATCCGGCAGCCGATACCGAACCGAGGAAAGCCAAGTCCAAACAGATATTCTGCCAGGCAGCCTACTCCCTCTAAGCCTCAGCCCCTGCCTACAGTTTGAGAATAACAATATCATTCTACTTCACAAGGCTGTCGGAAACAGCATTTTACACACTGGGGGGTAAGAGGTAGCTGCGAATTGAACTTGATTCACTTTACCTCTGAGCCAGGGCTGGTTGGACACACCTGAGGCCAGTGTTCCCTCTAAGGCAAGTCAGTGTGAGCCAGCTCACAGTTTTTTAGCCTCCGGCTCACAAATTTTTGTCTTAGCCCGTGAAGGATGGCTCCAGAGTAAACTAGTTTATGCAGTAGCCAAATCACTCGCTCACTACTTTAATGCCGGCAGCTCACAAAGTAGAATTGTTGCTCACAGGACTCCACAGCTTAGAGGGAACATTGCCTGAGGCTGCCTTCTACTGAATCCGACCCTTAATTCATCGAAGTCAGTACTGTCTACTCTGACTGGCAGCTGCTCTCCAGGGTCTCAGGCTGGGAAGGGTCTTTCACTTCGCCTCCTACATCTTTTTAACTGGAGATCATAGAATCACAGAGTGGGGAGGGACCTCCAGGGTCATCTAGTCCAACCCCCTGCACAAGGGAGGAAATTCACAAAAACCTCCCCCCCACACACCCCCGGTGACTGCTGTTCCATGCCCAGAAGATGACCAACCCCCCCCCCCCCAGGATCCCCAACCAAACTGGAATGGAGAAAAATGGCTTCCTGACCCCAAAGTGGGGATCGGCATGTCCCTGGGCAGGTAAGAAAGGCCCACGAGAACTAAGCACTGAGGCAACCCTTCCAGCCCTCCGTTCTTGTGATCTGCCTGAGTTCATACAATCAGCATTGCTGTCAGATGGCCATCGAGCCTCTATTTGAAAACCTCCAAATGTGTCTCTGTACCATGGGTTGGAGCCGATCAATAAACTAATAAATAAAATAAATGTTCCATTCACGCTTCTGAAGATGATAAAAAAACAAAAACCCTCCAGGATCCCCACCCAAACTGGCCCGGAGGAAAATGGCTTCCTGACCCCAAAGTGGCGATCAGCATTTCCCTGGGCGTGTCAGAAAGGGCCACGAGAACTAAACACTGAGGCAACCCTTCCTGCCCTCCCTTCTCGCGATCTGAGTTCACAGAAACAGCATGGCTGTCAGATGTCCATCGAGCCTGTTTGAAAACCTCCAAAGAAGGAGAGACCACCACCTCCAGAGGGAAGCCTGTTCCTGTGCTGGGGATTGAACCTGGGACCTTCTGTGTGCCAAGCAGACGCTCTGGCCCTGAGCCACGGCCCCTCCCCTAATATCCTTGGGGTTAGACTAGATGACCCTTGGGGTTCCTCCCAGCTCTACGTTTCTATGAAAAGGCTATCTAGATTCTTAAGACACAGCCATCGTTTAAAACCTCCCTCCACCCCCGTTTAAATTATATCCATTTAATCGGAACGAGGGCCTCTTTTGGCAGTATGACATGGAAACCCCAACAGACCCCCCCCAACTCATGCCGCAGCTGAACACCACGGCCATTCATCAGTTGGCCTCCTCTCAAACGCGGAGGGCGCAGGTTATCTCCCAGAGTGGAAATTCCAACTAGAATGTCCTCCCATGCGACAGCCGAGAACTACGCAGAGGCACGGAAGAGCGGCGGGTTCAGATTTAAAGACTTCGGTTTTCCGGAGGTGGCACCTGGGACGATTTTGTGCCAGGTGCCTAGGAGGGGGGAAAAATAGATCCAAGGGGGAAAGCAGAAAACTGGACCGATGCCAGGGAGGCCGTTGCAGAAACAAACAACTATACGTACCCGGGGGGGGGGAGGGAGTATTCAGTGAAACACAGAAGTCCTATTGGCTGTAACGTCCTGGGGAAAAATTCGGCTTTCCCTTTCAAAAAGTCAGGTTTCTAGGCCTCATGACAACCAAGACAGGCCATGTTCCCAAGAACCAGTTTGGTGTACTGGTTAAGAGCGTGGACTTTAATCTGGGAGAACCAGGTACGATTCTCCACTCCTTCACATGCAGCCAGCTGGGTGACCTTCGGTCAGTCACAAGTACTCTCAGAACTGTTCTCTCAAGGGCAGTTCTTGAGAGAGCTCTCTCAGCCGCACCTACCGCACAGGGTGCTTGTTGTGGGGAGGGCAAGGAGATTGTAAACTGCTCTGACAGCCAGTTTGGTGTACTGGTTAAGAGCGCGGACTCTAATCTGGGAGAACCAGGTATGATTCCCCACTCCTCCACATCCAGCCAGCTGGGTGACCTTTGGTCAGTCACAAGTTCTCTCAGAACTGTTCTCTTAAGGCAGTGATAGCGAACCTTTTAGAGACCGAGTGCCCAAACTGCGACCCAAAACCCACTTATTTAGCGCAAAGTGCCAACAAGGCAATTTAACCTGAATACTGAGGTTTTACTTTAGAAAAAACAACTCATTCATTAACTTAAGCTGATCCAAACAAAGTATGGAAAGCAATCCCAAATGCTTTCATTTACTTAAAATTATTTGGCAGAGAATTCAACACTTTAATGATGGTCTGGGCCTGGCTGGGGCGATGGCACGCGTGCCCACAGAGAGGGCTCTGAGTGCCACCTCTGGCACCCGTGCCGTAGGTTCGCCACCACTGTCTTAAGGGAAGTTCTTGAGAGAGCTCTCTCAGCCGCACCTACCTCACAGGGTGTCTGTTGTGGGAGAGGAAGGGAAGGAGATTGTAAACTGCTCTGAGAGCCAGTTTGGTGTAGTGGTTAAGAGCGTGGACTCTAATCTGGGAGAACCAGGTTTGATTCCCCACTCCTCCACATGCAGCTGCTGGTGTGACTTTGGGTCAGTCACAAGTTCTCTCAGAGCTGTTCTCTCAAGGGCCATTCTCCAAAGAGCTCTCTCAGCCGCACCTACCTCACAGGGTCTCTGTTGTGGGGAGAGGAAGGGAAGGAGATTATAAACTGCTCTGAGAGCCAGTTTGGTGTAGTGGTTAAGAGCGTGGACTCTAATCGGGGAGAACCAGGTTTGATTCCCCACTCCTCCACATGCAGCTGCTGGTGTGACTTTGGGCCAGTCACAAGTTCGCTCAGAGCTGTTCTCTCAAGGGCCGTTCTCAAAAGAGCTCTCTCAGCCCCAACTACCTCACAGGGGGTCTGTTGCGGGGAGGGGAAGGGAGACTGTAAACTGGTCGGAGACTCCTTCGGGTAGTGAAGGGCGGGGTATACATCCAATCTCTTCTCTTCAACTCTGCGACCGGGTCCCGGCACCTAGTAAGGGGTTCGGATTTCCCTCTCTTGAACAGAAAGAACCCCACCCCACTCTTCCGAGCCACAGCAGGCAGATCGGACAGTATTTATTCATTTACAAAATCTGTATCCCACCTTTCTGCCCTAATAGGGTTGCTAGCTCCAGGTTGAGCAATTCCTGGAGATTTGGGGGTAGAGCCTTGGAGAGGATACGTTTTGGGGAGGGAGGACCTCAGCAGGGTTTAATGCCACAGAGTCCACCTTATTCCCTCCAGGGGAACTGATCTCTGTCATCGGGAGATCACTTGGAATTCTGGGAGACCTCCAGGTCGCCCCTGGAGGCTGGCAACACTGCCTTATAAGGGCTACCAAGGCAGAGCATGATATAAACATACATGATAGAATTCCAATATTTAACGATACATTATGATAGAATCTAGCCCTGCTGGTGGACCTCCTGATGGCCCCTGGGTTTTGGCCACTGTGTGACACAGTGTTGGACTAGATGGGCCACTGGCCTGGTCCAACATGGCTTCTTTTAGGTTCTTAAGTCTGGGGCAGTGATGCTCTGTCTTCTTGGTGCTTGAGGGGGGGGCAACAGTGGGAGGGCTTCTGGAGTTCTGGCCCCGCTGGTGGACCTGCTGGTGGCCCCTGGGTTTTGGCCACTGTGTGACACAGAGTGTTGGACTGGATGGGCCATTGGCCTAATCCAACATGGCTTCTCTGATGTTCTTATGTCTGGGGCAGTGATGCTCTGTCTTCTTGGTGCTTGGGGGACAAGAGTGGGAGGGCTTCTGGAGTTCTGGCCCCGCTGGTGGACCTGCTGGTGGCCCCTGGGTTTTGGCCACTGTGTGACACAGAGTGTTGGACTAGATGGGCCATTGGCCTAATCCAACATGGCTTCTCTGATGTTCTTATGTCTGGGGCAGTGATGCTCTGTCTTCTTGGTGCTTGGGGGGGCAAGTGTGGGAGGGCTTCTGGAGTTCTGGCCCCGCTGGTGGACCTCCTGATAGCCCCTGGGGTTTGGCCACTGTGTGACACAGAGCGTTGGACTGGAGGGGCCATTGGCCTGACCCAACACGGCGTCTCTTACGTTCTTAGAAGATTCCCTGGCACTCAGTGGTTATACTTCTAAGACTCAGAGACTCAAGGTCCCCTTTAAAACTATTCTTCGCATCACAAGAACAAACAGCGGCCGCATTTAGTTTCCTTACAAAGCAGCCCTCGTCTAAGCGGAGCGCTCTGGGTCAGCGGGCCCTTTCACCGAAAGAATGGAGAAAAGGGGTCAGCGGTTCTGCTACGTCTCACTTGCCCCTTGTCGGTTTACCCCGAGTGGGTTTTGACACAACAGTCGACTTCTTTAGAGCCGTATCCAGTTAAGTAACCGACCCTCCCGCTTGGGTGCCAACCTCATTTCCTCCACTCTGGGGACGGCTGAGACACAGGAATATTGTTCTCCGTGCTTGGGAACCGGAGAAAGCGAAACCAACCTCTGAAGTTTCAGCCTTTCCTCTGGTTTCAATCAGCTGACCGTGGGGCACAAAAAAAACCTCCAGGTGTAAGAGGAAACCACCAGAAAACAAACCTGTGAATGGGAAAGAGCGGGGGGGGGGTAGTAATCTTTGTGCAGGAATCTGCCATTTCCGAAGCCTATACTCTGCCAACAGGAAGAAAAGGAGGAGGAGATTGGATTTATACCCCACCCTTCACTACCAGAAGGAGTCTCAGAGCGGCTTACAAATCTCCTTTCCCTTCCCCTCCCCACAACAGACACCCTGTGAGGTAGGTGGGGCTGAGAGACCTCTTTTGACGACTGTCCTTGAGGGAACAGCTCTGAGAGAACTTGTGACTGACCCAAGGTCACCCCAGCAGCTGTATGTGGAAGAGTGGGGAGGCAAAACCCGGTTCTCCCAGATCAGAGTCCACACTCCTAACCAGGACACCAAACTGACTCTTGTCAATCTTCTAAACATGTGTAGAAGGAGGGAGGGATGAAGCAACACACCAAATCCACTGCACCTGAAAAGATTTGCAGAATTGGGATTGGGGAGGGGGGGGAATCACATGATTTGGAAACACAAGGATGACATTGTGTGCCGGGAGGAGGCGTGTGCGGTTTATCTGGCTCCGTTATCAGGAAAAAAATGTGGCCTAATCCTGCCCGTCCAAGCTACAAGCGAGGCACGTAAATAAAACTGGCCGGCTCTGACTTTTTAAAGCATTTTTCCGAAGTGAGTCAAGGCAGAATGGCCGGCCACACAGGCACTGCCCGCTGACTCACTTCCAAGCCAGATCGGGAAGGCAGTGGGACCGGCCTCCCAGTCCTGGGGTGGGGGGGCACACAACAGAGGGTCTGGCAGAGGCCGCCTCCTTAGGGGCCACCTTGGGGAGGGGGTCTCAGTCCCAAGGCAAGAGAGGGTCCCCGAGGTTCTTACGCACACCGAATCGTGCGCTTCCGCTGGGTTTTAGTGTGCGAAACGGCAAAACCCACTCGCAAACGATCACTAAAAGTGGACGGAAAGTGCCTAATTTGGAGTGCGTGAAAGCACGAAGGAAGCAAAGCTAGAAGAAGAAGAAGAGATTGGATTTATACCCCGCTCTTCACTACCCAAAAGAGTCTCAGAGCAGCTTACAATCTACTTCCCTTCCTCTCCTCACAACAGACACCCTGTGAGGTAGGTGGGGCACAGAGAGCGTGGACTCCAATCTGGGGAGAACCAGGTTTGATACCACACTCCTCCACGTGCAGCTGCTGGTGTGGCCTTGGGTCAGTCACAAGTTCCGTCAGAGCTGTTCTCTCAAGGGCAGTCCTCGAGAGAGCTCTCTCAGCCCCACCTGCCTCACAGGCAATGCTCCCTCTCAGCTATGGAGTCTTGTGAGCAAAAATTCTCCTTTGTGAGTTACTGGCATTAGAGTTGTGAGCGAGCGATTTGCCTACTGCATCGATCAGTTTGCTCTGGAGCCCTCCTTCCTGAGCCAAGACAAAAAATGTGTGAGCCGGAGGCTGAAAAACTGTGCGCTAGCTCACACTAACTCAGCTTAGAGGGAACACTGCTCTAAACTGTGGATTCTTGTGAGCAAAAATTCTACTTTGTGAGCTGCTGGCCTTACAAGTTGTGAGCAGGTGATTTGGCTACTGCACAAATTAGTTTGCTCTGGAGCCATCTTTCCTGAGCTACGACAAAATGTGTGAGCCGGAGACTAAAAAACTGTGAGCTAGCTCTCACTAATTCAGCTTAGAGGGAACACTGCTTACAGGGTGTCTGTTGTGGGGAGGGGGAGGGAAAGGGTTTGTAAACCGCTCTGAGACTCCTTTCGGTAGTTAAGCGCGGGTATAAATCCACTCTCTTCTACTTCTCCTCTTTCGAGAACTGCTCCTGAGAGAACAGCTCTGAAATAACTTGTGACTGACCCAAGGTCACACCAGCAGCTGCACATGGAGGCGCGGGGAATCGAACCCAGTTCTCCCAGACTAGAGTCCGCGCTCCTAACCACTACAGCCAACTGGCTCTCTCAGGTACCCTGAGCCTCCAAAAACAGGGGCAGTGTACCATATGGTTCTCACTTTCTAGGACACTTGTTAGAGGACTCTGGCTAATTGCCAGAGCAAACAGGATGCCGGAGGAGGTGGACTCTGGCCCTGGCGCAACAGGTCGCCACCTAACAGATCCCGTCTCGGCAGCCCATTTGCCTATGACCCGTGGCACGCCCCAGAATCATTTCCTTTCCACCTTGCCCGACAGAGATACCACTGAGCCTCATTACTGGCCATCTGCCTATCTTACACCCCCTCCTCTTCAGAACCGGCCAAGCCATCCCGCGCCACCGAACCGCAAGAGGCGTCGCCCGCGCCGTTATCAGCACAAACCAAGGCCCGACTTCAGCGTTCCCTTTAAAGAAACAAGGCCTGCACCACTCAAACATTTGCAAAGGAGTAAGCAACGGAGGAGCAGCTCTGTTTGTTTGTGCCAAGAGCTTCGGGAGGCCCAAGATTGCTCTAGCAAGGGTTGCCAGCTCCAGGCTGGGGAATTCCTGGAGATTTGGGGGCACAGTTCGGGGAAAGGTAGGACCTCCGCAAGGTAGAATGTTTGGTGCAGTGGTTAAGTGCACGGACTCTAATCTGGGAGAACCGGGTTTGATTCCCCACTCCTCCAGTCGCACCTGCTGGTGTGACCTTGGGTCAGTCACAAGCTCTGGCACAGCTGTCCTTGAAAAAGAGCAGTTTGTGTCAGAGTTCTCTCAGCCCTGCCCACCTCACAGGGTGTCTGTTGTGGGGAAGGGAAGGGAAAGGAGTTTGTCAGCCGCTCTGAGACTCCAAGTGAAGGGCGGGGTATAAATCCAATCTCTTCTTCTTCTTCTTCTTCTAGAATGCCACAGAGAGCCCACCCTCCAACGCAGTCATTTTCTCCAGGGGACCTGATCTCTACAATCTGGAGATCAGGTGTAATTCCAAAGAGATTTCCAGGCCCCACCTGGAGGTTAGCAACACGTCCTCTCTACCAAAGCGCACACGGAACCCGGCACAAGCCGTGTTTCGGGCCAGCCCGGTCAAACCTCAGAGGCCAAAGTTCCTTCTTTGCAAAAGGGCAGCCATTTACACACAAGCTTTGAGGTTGCAGAAACAATTACGACTTGCCAAGAGAACTCCAACAAATCCCCTTTCTCAGCCCTTGTGGGTTTGTCTGTGGTTGCCGAAACCACACGGCACAAATCTATCCACCAAGCACGGCTTTTGGGGCCGGAAGACCAGAGTTCCAACAAAAGCAGTGAAGAAGACGAAGAAGAAGAAGAGGAGGAGGAGGAGGAGATTGGATTTATCCCCTGCCCTTCACTACCCAACGGAGTCTCAGAGCGGCTTGCAAACTCCTTTCCCTTCCCCTCCCCACAACAGACACCCTGTGAGGTAGGTGGGGCTGAGAGAGCTCTTAACAGAAATGGCTCTTTTTCAAGAACAGCTCTTGTCAGAACTACGGCTTGCCCAAGGTCATCCAGCCAGGTGCAAGTGGAGCAGCGGGGAATCGAACCCGGTGCTCCCAGATTAGAGCCCCGCGCACTTAACCACGACACCAAACTGGCTACACCAAACCACTACACCAAGCAACACCAAAGGAGTCCCCCAACCCAAAATCCTCGGTCTCAGGCACAAATATTTCCAGTTCCAGCCGCCGGCATCACACCTGACACAACACCAGTCTGCGTCTCCGGAGCCGACAGGCACCCAGGATCCCTCCCACCCAGACAGAAGGGAAGGCACCCAGAGAACAAAGTCGGCAGCGGCTCGATCCACGCAGACAGGGGTGGGGCAGACGGCAAACAGGGCCGGCTCCGGCACCAGGGTGACCCCAGAGTTTACATCCAGGTGGGCCAGCCAGAGAAAGTGTGTCACAGAAGAGAAGGAGAAACTTTGGGCGACAGTGACCGGGGGAGAGGGATGACGCGTCACAGTCCCCTACGGGGGGGGGGAACAAGGGGCAACGACCCAGATGGTGCAATCTCAGGGCACTCCAACACCTCCTAGGCAATGCTCCCCTCTGAGCTGTGGAGTCTTGTGAGCAAAAATTCCACTTTGTGAGCTGCCGGCATGAAAGTCGTGAGCCAGCCATTCGGCTGCTGCAGAAACCAGTCTGCTCCGGAGCCCTCCTCCCTGAGCGGAGACAAAAACGTGTCAGCCGGAGGCTCAAACACTGTGAGCTGGCTCACACTCACTCAGCTTAGAGGGGACCCTGCCAATGTTCCCTCTAAGCCGTGGAGTCCCGTGAGCAAAAATTCCACTTCGTGAGCTGCTGGCATGAAAGTTGTGAGCGAGCGATTTGGCTCACACTCACTCAAGCTTAGAGGGGACACTGCCCATCGGGCACATGAAGCCCAAGGCTGAAATCACAGGTCGGGAAAGCGCCATCCACGCCCAGAGAGGGCTGTACCAGCCGTAGAGGTGAGGCCGGGCACCAAGCTGGGGGTGGGGGGGCTTCTAGGCCAGCAGTTAGGGTCAAAGACCAGAAAGTGAGGGCAAATAACTCCCCCCCTCCTGGGGGGGGGGGAGGAGAGGCACGATTGTGGAAAACAGATGCCGCAGATGTGCAGTGGGGAACCTCAGCAGCACAGGGGGGGGGGGGCAGTGTTCCCTCTAAGCTGAGTGAGTGTGAGCTAACAGTTTTTGGGCTCACGCATTTTTGCCTTAGCCCAGGAAGGAGGGCTCCAGAGCAATGTTCCCTCTAAGCTGTCAAGTCTTGTGAGCAGAAATTCTCATTTGTGAGCTACTGGCATTAAAATTGTGAGCAAGCCATTTGGCTGCTGCATAAATCAGTTTGCTCTGGAGCCCTCCTTCCTGAGCTAAGACAAAAATGTGTGAGCCGGAGGCTAAAAAATGTGAGCTAGCTCACACTCACTCAGCTTAGAGGGAACACTGCTCCAGAGCAAACTAATGTATGCAGTCGCCCAATCACATGCTCACAGCTTTAATGCTAACAGCTCACAAAGTAGAATTTGTGCTCACAAGACTCCACAGCTTAGAGGGAACATTGGCTGGGGGGGACGCATATGGAAGGAGGGAACGGAGCATCAGAAAAGGGGCATTTAAAAAACCCTCCCCTAGGGTCGTGCAGCCCATGGGGGCACGCAATAAACCACACACAGCTGGAGATTTTCTCATGGGGGGGCTGTCAGGGCACAGGCTTCACATAGAATCCTCTCCCCCCCCCCACCTGGAGGGGAATATGAGCAGTGGGCACTGCCCAGCGGGTGCACCCGGCCACCCCCACCTGGGGGGCAATGCTTGGGGTGGGGGGTACCTGGAGTGGAGGGACTACTTTGCGTAAGGAGAAAAAAAAAAGTGGGGCTTTGCAACCCACTCACCTCGCCTCCTTCCGCTCGGCGGCCGCTCCCCGCACCTTCTGTCCTCCTCCACTCTAGGGCGCAACCTGTTACCTGAGCCCCGAGCCGAGGCCCCGCCCCCGGCGCTTCCCATTGGCTCGCGCTCGAGGCGGGCCGGCCCCTCCCTGCCATCGCCGCTCGCCCCGTCGCCACGCCCCCTCCGCCCCGCCCAGGAGGCGTGGCCTAGCCGGCGAGCCCGCACGGGAGAGGAATGGGCGGGAAAACAAGGAAAAGGGCAAGAAAAATGGCCGCCGGGTTTGGCGCGGAGGGGGCGGGGCGGGAAGGAGTCCTTAGCAACCGGGAGGCGGCCTCCTTGGCAACCAGGACTAGGCCTCGCCCCTTTGGCGGAGAAGGAGGCTTTTTATTGTATTATTACTAAGAATGAATGATTAATACTTCAATAGTAGCAATACTCATAATAGTACTTTTAATTTCCCATGACGGATGTTTACTGTAATAACAATAAGAGTGGACAACTGTTTCTTTGCTGTGTTTAGTTTTAATGATTTAGAGCTGTTACTAGTAATATTTGTTCTAATTACAATAAGAGTGGACAGCTGTTGGTTTGCTGGATTCATTTTTAATTAATGAATTATTTAAATCTATTTCTACTATTTATTCCAATTACAATAAGAGTGGACGACTATTCCTTTTGCTGTATTTTTATTATTAAATTCATTACTAATATTTATTCTAATCACAGTAAGAGCGGACTATTTCTTTGCTGTGTTTATTTTGAATTATTTAAACCTGTTATTAATAGTTATTCTAATTACAATAAGAGTGGACAGCTGTTGGTTTGCTGTATTTATTTTAAATTCATTATTTAAATCTATTTCTAATATTTATTCCAATTACAATAGGAGTGGACGACTACTTCTTTGCTGTATTTTTATTTATTAATCCAATTCATTACTAATATTTATTCTAAATACAGTAATAGCGGACAACTATTTCTTTGCTGTATTTATTTTTAACTGATTAATTAATTTAAATTCATTGTTACCTCCCCTATCTCCCCAAGGGAGACCCAAAGCGGCTTACACTGTTCTCTTTGCCTCCGTTTTATCCTCACAACAACCCTGTGAGGTAGGTTAGGCTGAGAGTGGGTGATTGGTCAAGATCACCCAGTGAGCGCCCATGGCAGGGGGGATTCGAACCCGAGTCTTTCAGATACTAATCCAAAACTCTTAACTGCTACATAAGAACATAAGAGATGCCAATGTTGGATCAGGCCAAAGGCCCATCCAGTCCAACACTCTGTATCACACAGTGGCCAGAAATACCAGTGCCATCAGGAGGTCCACCAGTGGGGCCAGGACATTAGAAGCCCTCCCACTGTTGACCCCCCCCCAAGCACCAAGAAGACAGAGCATCACTTGCCCCAGAGCCCCTATCTATACCTTGTGGCTAATAGCCACTGATGGACCTCTGCTCCATATGCTTATCTAAACCACACTTATCTACACCACACTGGCTCTCATAGTCCTCCTTTCTCAATGGGTCATAATGCTACTACTGATAATTTCTTAAAAAATTAAATATGGCATTTTTTGTTGTTGTTAGAATCATAGAAAGTTAGAGTTGGAAGGGACCTTGCAGGTCATCTAGTCCAACCCCCTGCACTGTGCAGGAGCACAGCTGAAAGATAGCCCTACATACCTACATACCCGAAAGATGGTCGTCCAGCCTCCGCTTGAAAACGTCCAACGAAGGAGCATCCACCACCTCCCGAGGCAGACTGTTCCACTGCTCAACCACTCTTACAGTTAAGAAAGTTCCTCCTGATATTTAGCCGGTATCGACTCCCTTGTAATTTCCACCCATTAGATCTAGTCTTGCAGTCCGGAGCAAGAGAGAATAGATCGGCTCCATCTTCTACAAGACAGCCCTTCAGATACTTGAAGACTGCAATCATGTCCCCTCTAAGCCTTCTCTTTCCCAGGCTAAACAGACCCAACTCTTTCAGCCTTTCCTCATAAGACTTGGATTCCAACCCTCTCACCATCCTGGTTGCCCTCTTCTGGACACGCTCGAGCTTGTCAACATCCTTCCTAAAATGTGCCCAAAACTGGACACAGGACTCCAGGTAAAATTACAAGGTGGATGAAATAAAACCTGTTGTACCTATCCTCACACATACGGTTTGATTTGGACAGCCAAAAAGGCGGGCTTTATATCCCCACATGGATTAATCTTGTTGCAGATGAAGACTCAAATGGGTGCCATTGTTCCAAAAATGGCAAATTAACAGATTTTTTTTAAAAATCCATAATATTTTATAATCTGGAAGTCTGCACATAAAACAATGCTGTTGATGATTATAATTTACAGTGTTTGCCTGCTCATTATTATTGTTATTTTGTGCAACGACTGGAATATTTAAGTAATACTTGCCGTTATTATAAAACCTGCTATTTTATGCCTACTGCCTAGCAATTTTAGGTGTTTTATCAATATAATCAACTTTCCACCACCAACAACATAAAAGGTGCTGGACAAAAACATGATTTTTCAAATAGCACCATCTTGGCCTGTCCTACCTAACAAAGTCTGCCTTTTCCCACACTGAATTCCGGAGTCTTTAGCAAGTTGTGCAATAGTCAGAAGTTCAACAGGTACAGCCATTTCCAGGCACAGAGGTGCAGAGCAGTGTTCCCTCTAAGGTGAGTTAGTGTGAGCTAGCTCACAGTTTTTTAGCCTCCGGCTCACACATTTTTGTCTTAGCTCAGGAAGGATGGCTCCAGAGCAAACTCATTCATGCAGTAGCCAAATCGCTCGCTCACAACTTTAATGCCAGTAGCTCACAAAGTAGAATTTCTGTTCACAAGACTCCACAGTTTAGAGGGACCATTGGTACAGAGACAAGGAAACGTTCATGTGGTGAAATTCTGCCTGTCATGCAGAAAAGTACAGTCTGGTGGATAACCTATATGGCCACGAAACCTCGATGAAAAAGATTGATAGGCGTTGCTCAGTAGTAAGGAGTCCTGTGGTACCTTGAAGGATAACTACCTCATTGTAGTCTGAGCTTTAATTGACAAGAAAAGCCTTCCTTGAGAGCCAGTTTGGTGTCATGGTTAAGTGCGCAGACTCTAATCTGGGAGAACCAGGTTTGATTCCCCACTCTTCCACTTGCACCTGCTGGATGACCTTGGGCAAGCCGTAGTTCTGACAAGAGCTGTTCTTGAAAAAGAGAAGTTCTCTCTCAGAGCTCTCTCAGCCCCACCAACCTCACAGGGTGTCTGTTGTGGGGAGGGGAAGGGAAAGGAGTTTGTAAGCCCCTCTGAGACTCCTTCGGGTAGTAAAGGGCGGGGCATAAACCCAATCTCTTCTTCTTCCTCATTCAAACCAGTGAAGCAGATTTTCGTTTTGACCACTTCATGCGACACGCAACAGACATTTAGGCAGAAAGATCCGAAACCCAATGTCATGTACAACCTTTCTGCCAGAGAAAACCTTAGTCATCTTTCAAGGTGACACCGGACTCTTTCATTTTGCTGCAGCAGCTAGCCCGGCAGTGAACAAAAGACACTTTCCTATATATAAGAACTGTTAACTTCCATTTCAACGTATCTGAGGAAGTGTATGTGCACAGGAAGGCTCATACCTTGAATAACCTTTTGTCGGTCTTAAAAGGGCGAGTGGACTCAAAATTTGTTCTGCTGCTTCAGACAAACACGGCTGCCCACCTGGATCCATCAAAAGACACTTTGCACATAATTACGCTGTCCCAAGTCGGGTTGCCACCAATGTTCCCTCTAAGCTGTGGAGTCTTGTGAGCAAAAATCCTACTTTGTGAGCTACAGGCATCAAAGTTGTGAGCAAGCGATTTGGCTACTGCATACATTAGTTTGCTCTGGAGCCCTCCTTCCTGAGCTAAGACAAAAATCTGTGAGCTAGAGGCTAAAAAACTGTGCGCCGGCTCACACTAACTCAGCTTAGAGGGAACACTGGTTGCCACCTTCCAGGTGGGGCCTGGAGATCTCCCAGAATTACAGCTGGCCTCTAGACCAGTGTTCCCCCTAAGCTGAGTTAGTGTGAGCTAGCTCACAGTTTTTTAGCCTCCGGCTCACAATTTTTTGTCTTAGCTCAGGAAAGACGGCTCCAGAGGAAACTGATTTATGCAGCGGCCAAATCGCTTGCTCACAACTTTAATGCCAGCAGCTCACAAAATAGAATTTTTGCTCACAAGACTCCACAGCTTAGAGGGAACATTGCTCCAGACTACAGAGATCAGATTCCCCGGAGAAAAATGGCTGCTTTGGAGGGCGGACTCTGTGGCACCGCATCCTTACTGAGGTCCCTCCCTTTCCCCAAATCTCGTTGTAGTGTATCAAGTCCTGACAAGTCCTGACAAGTCCAGACATGTCCAGGGACAACCGTCTAGCTTCGCTCCAAGAGACAATGGACTATGCGGATCCTAGCCCGCTCCAATCCGGGGGCTAGGTTCCCGGCCGAGAAGCCAATGGGACTCTCGGCCACTGTAAATAACCTATTGGGAAGTGGGGGGGGGGGGGTTTTGGGGGGGGGGTTCTGGGAAAATATAAGCCGGCCTGCGAGCCGGCCAAAGTTGTCTTGTTCCTGATCAAATAAAGTACGCTTTGCTGAAATCACTCTCCGCCTGCGTACTTTTCACCCGTCTTCCCCAGGCTCCACTCTAAAATCTCCTGGAATTTCCCAACCTGGGTTTGCCAGTCCTAGTTCTCAGGCTGACTCCTGGCAGGACAAACAGCTTCCACAGCCTGGCTCCGCCTGCCTCAAAAGCGAGACTCTCTATTTAGGAACACAGGAGATGCCATGCTGGATCAGGCCCATCCAGTCCAACACTCTGTGTCACACAGTGGCCAAAACCCAGGGGCCTTCCGGAGGTCTGCCAGTGGGGCCAGGACTCCAGTGGGGCCCTCACACTCTTTACCCCCAAGCAGCAAGAATACAGAGCATCCCTTGCCCCAGACATAAGAACATAAGAGAAGCCATGTTGGGTCAGGCCAGTGGCCCACCCAGTCCAACACTCTGTGTCACACAGTGGCCAAAGCCCAGGGGCCATCAGGAGGTCCAGCAGTGGGGCCAGAACTCTAGAAGGCCTCCCACTCTTGCCCTCCCCCCCAAGCACCAAGAAGACAGAGCATCCCTTGCCCCAGACATAAGAACATAAGCCATGTGGGATCAAGCCAATGTGATGGCTGAGGTGAACCATGGGGTTTTTTTGGGGGGGGGGCACTTTGAGAAAAACTGTTCTCGGAAGCTAAGCAGGGCCAACCCTGGTCAGTACTTGGAAGAGAGACCTCCAAGGAATACCAGGGCTGGGACCAGGCCTGTAGCCAGGATTTTGTGTCTTGTGTGGGGCAATTTCCCCCCGGTGAGGCTGAAGTTCTCAGGGCAGAAAGAAAAGCCATTTCGCCGATAGAAAGCTGTGACCCAGATCGATCTCTTCCTCGCATGCTGCCAACCACTTTAGATGACCGTTCTCAGCTGCTGCAAGTTAGTCCCTTCTGCCAGCCTCAGCAACAATTCTGAGAACAACCCGGTAGGCGGGGGTGATGACTTCTGTAGTCAGAAACAGTCACTTAAAGGAGACCAGTTTCTTGACACAGAATTCGAAGGTGTCCTAGAGGTCACCTACTCCAACCCCCTTACTCAGTGCGGGAATTAGTCCACTAAAGCACCCCACTCTGCTTAAAGGAGCGCATGCCTTTAAAAAAAATGTTTTAAAATGATTGAAAAAAGCATTTACAGGAGACATTCTTGTGGGGCTGTGCCTTTAAGAAAGAGGGTGGAGAAAAGCCCCACTGTAGCTTAGGGGCCTGGCCAGGATGCAGAGGCAGCAATATCAAGCCACCTCTCTGAAACATCCAAGCCCCACTTGGGGTTGCCAGAAGTCACCATAACTTCCAGGCACACAAGCGCGCGCACACACACAAAATACTCTTGAAGAAGTGGAGGAGGAGATTGGATGTATACCCCGTCCTTCACTACCCAAGGGAGTCTCAGAGCGGCTTACAAACTCCTTTCCCTTCCCCTCCCCACAACAGACACCCTGTGATGTGAGGTAGGTGGGGCTGAGAGAGCTCTCTAGAACTGCCCTTGAGAGAACAGCTCTGAAAGAACTTGTGACTGACCCAAGATCACCTCCAGCAGCTGCATGTGAAGGAGTGGGGAATCAAACTCGGTTCTCCCCAGGGGTCATTCCGTAGAAAAAGAGCAGCAAGGGCTCATTAGCATAACTCATTAGCATAACTCATTTGCATATGCCACACCCCCTGGCATCACCGGAAGTGTGTCAGAAGGCAACACCCACCGCTCAGGCTCCACTGGACTGTTTTGGATTGCTAGCTATTACGGGGAGGAACGTGCAGATCTGCCCTCACAGAGGAGGGAGAGCTTGTACCTGAAGGCGGGCCAGGGGAGGGGGGCTCTGCAACTTACCTGGCTGCTTCTTGCTCCTCGTGGCCCGACTGAGGGTTCCTGGGAGCAGGGGGTGGGGCTTGTTGCATGTGCCCGCCCCCTGGGCTCCATACTACCGGAGCTCTGCTCCTGTGCGTTCCCGCAGGAAATGACCCCTGGTTCTCCCGGATTCGAGTCTGTGCTCCGAACCGCTACACCAAACAAGCTGTAGCTGCATTTGAAGAAGTGAGCTGTGACTTCGGCCTGCCATTGGACAGGCAAAGGCCATCCGGGGACAGCTCTAGTGTCAGAGGGGAGACACGTCTTCGGTTCTCCTCTCGGCTAGCAAGACGTGAGCTTCTCCGCTTAAGATCCGAGCGACAGGGAAGAACAGGCCTCCAGCCACGGGTACGGCCGACCCCGGACAGGAGAGTGATTGGATCCGATGTGGGCTGGGGAGGCCAGAAGTTCAGAACACGCCGCCCCAAGTGGTGAAGGAATCAGATTTGATCATTGATGGGGAACGAAGGGGACTAAAGTAGGAAGACGGCCCGGCCTCCTTTTTTAAATATGGGTATTTTATTTAATTATAAAACAGGTAAAGGTTCCCTTGCTCGAAAGCCAGTCGAGTCCGACTCTAGGGTTGCGGTGCTCATCTCCGTTTCAAAGCCGAAGAGCCAGCGCTGTCCAAAGACGTTTCCGTGGTCATGTGGCCGGCATGACTAAACACCAAGGCGCACGGAATGCTGTTCCCTTCCCACCGAAGTGGTACCTATTTATCTACTTGTAATTTCTTGCTTTCGAACTGCTAGGTTGGCAGGAGCTGGAACTAGAGATGGAAGCTCACTCCTTCATGCGGCAACCTGGGTCTCGAACTGCTGAACTACCGACTTTCCACAGCCTGCAGTTCAGTGTCTTAACCACATAGATTACAGTTTTTCAATAGAACCGATTACAATCGTCACAGTATACAGAACTCAAATATTGAGGAGGAGGAGGAGAAGAAGAAGAGGAGGAGGAGGAGGAGACTGGCTTTATACCCTGCCCTTCACTCGGAGTCTCAAAGCAGCTTACATACTCCTTTCCCTTCCCCTCCCCACAACAGACACCCTGTGAGGTAGGTTGGGCTGAAAGAGCTCTCTCGAGGACTGCTCCTGAGAAAACAGCTCTGAGAGAACTTGTGACCGACCCAAGGTCACACCAGCAGCTGCATGTGGAGGAAGAGAAGACAAGATTAGATTTATACCCTGCCCTTCATTACCCAAAGGAGTCTCAGGATGGCTTACAATCGCCTTTCCCTTCCCCTCCCCACAACAGACACCCTGCGCGGTAGGTGGGGCTGAGAGAGCTCTGGCAGAAACGGCTCTTTTTCAAGAACAGCTCTTATCAGAACTACGGCTTGCCCAAGGTCATCCAGCAGGTGCAAGTTGAGGAGTGGGGAATCAAACCCGGTTCTCCCAGATTAGAGTCGGCGCACTTAACCACGACACCAAACTGTGTTCAAACCGTGTAAGGGGACAAACCATCAGCAAAATTGCGTGTGAACAACTTAACACAGTAAACTGGAAATACAGATGCAGGGCTGCAAAGTTTGTTGAACGACACAGAGTCACACCAGCAGTGGAACACAGTGTGTTAGACTAAGGAATAGATACAATCCATGTAGTGTGAGCAGAGAAGAGACAGAGTTGGCTTTTACTTCAAACATAGCAATCATTTGAGAGAGCAGACCGACACAATTGAACATTAGAGGTTGCCTTCTCTAGGAGACTGGATTGGCCTGAGGTCCCTCTAAATTTAATCCAAATTGTATGTAATCTTATCTAGGATAAATAAGTCCCATAACTTCAAGTGCCATTCTTGCGGTGATGGAATTGATGTAGACTTCCAATGTGCTGCCATAAGACATTTAGCAGCGATTAACATTATTAGCTGTTGCAGATTTTCCGGGTTGTCTGGCCGTGCTCTTGGCATTGTGGTACCCGACGTCTCGCCAGTAGCTGTGACTGGCATCCTCAGAGGTATAACACAGAAATATGGAGTACTCTCTGTGTCGAGGTGAGAAGAAAATGGTAGGCAGGTAATTTATATCTACTCAGGAAGGTGGGGTAGGGCTGTGAACATGCTAATGGAGGAGCTTTCCTGAGGAGGTTCTTTTGTATATGGATTGTTTCCTAAGGAGGTTTCCTGTTTCCTGAGGAGGTTCTAATCTTATCTGTAGTGCTGTTGTCAGATGTAGAGCCTCTTGTGTTTATCAGGACAGGAAACCATGTCCTATTTATTTTTAAACTCTCTTCTTTCCTGTTGAAATTGTGTTTATGTTTATGAATTTCAATGGCTTCCCTGTGTAATCTGACATGGTAATTGGATGTGTTGTCCAGCCTTTCAGTGTCTTGGAACAAAATATTGTGTCCTGTTTGAGTTAGGCAATGTTCATATTATGAACATTATCATAATTACTTCTTGTTTGGAGATTTCATGATTTCCCCACCAACTCAGAACAATTCAATTCAATCCCAACCTTTAATGACATAACATACATAATCAAGTATATACAGAGTGGAAAGAGGATTTACCATATGTAAATAATTACAGATACAGTCATACTGAGTCAGGTTTGGATTTAAGAATATCCGCCGAAAAACTGACAACAGCCTCAGTAATCTCCCACTTAGTGTCACTCAATAAATGCCGACAGAAAGAAGGATTGATCAAATAGTTAAGGGGTATAGAGAGCTTTCGAAATAGTTCCTTACGGAGATTGTTATACCGAGAACCAGGGGTCATTTAGTAGAAAAAGAGGAGCAGGAGCTCATTAGCATAACTGATTGGCATAACTGATTAGCATATGCCACACCCCGACATCACCGTAAGTGTGTCAGAAGGCAACACCCACCGCTCAGGCTCCATCGGACTGTTTTGGATTGCTAGCTATGGGGGGGGATGTGCAGATCTGTCCTCACAGAGGAGGGAGAGCTTGTACCTGAATAAAACTTGGTGTTAAAGGTGCCACTGGACTGTTTTGGACTAGGGGGCCGGCGGGTGGGCTCTGCAACTTACCTGGCTGCTTCTTGCTCTGACTGAGGGCTGCTGGGAGCAGGGGGTGGAGCTTGTTGCATGTGCCCGCCCCCTGGGCTCTTTACTGCTGGAGCTCCGCTCCTGTGCGTTCCTGCGGGAAATGACCCCTGCCGAGAACAGTGGAGCAATATATGCTGAATTGAGTCGGGGATATTCGCTATGCAGGCGCAGAGTCTTTCACTCAGGGGTACTCGATGATATCTCCCCTGTAAGACTTTAGAGGGGAACGCATTTAATCTGGCCAGCATAAACGCCCTACGGTGGTTCGGAGTCATGAAGTCCAATCAATAATGGAGCATCTTATCACAGAAAATCATAGAATCACAGAATCACAGAGTTGGAAGGGACCTCCAGGGTCATCTAGTCCAACCCCCTGCACAATGCAGGAAATCCACAAATACCCCCCACACCTGCAGTGACCCCTGTTCCATGCCCAGAAGGTGACAAAAAACCTCCAGGATCCCCAGCTGTTAAATAGTGGGTTCCGTGGATGAACAGACCCCAAGTACAGTGATCAGCTCTACTTTATTAGTGACAGCGGTCATTTCCTGCAGGAGCGCACAGGAGCGGAGCTCCAGCAGTAAAGAGCCCAGGGGGTGGGCACATGCAACAAGCCCCACCCCCCACTCCCAGCAGCCCTCAGTCAGAGCAAGAAGCAGCCAGGTAAGCTGCAGAGCCTCAACCCCCGGTCCCCTGGTCCAAACCAGTCCAGTGGCACCTTTAAGACCAAGTTGTATTCAGGTACAAGCTCTCCCTCCTCTGCAAGGACAGATCTGCACATTCCCCCCCCCCCCGACTAGCTAGCAATCCAAAACAGTCCAGGGGAGCCTGAGCGGTGGGTGTTGGCTTCTGACACACTTCCGGTGATGTCCGGGGGTGTGGCATATGCAAATAAGTTATGCTAATACATTATGCTAATGAGCTCCTGCACCCCTTTTACTACAAAATGACCCCTGATTAGTGATTTCAGCAACGAGAAGGAAGACTGAAATCACTCCCAACGATAGGCTATTTACATAAGATTGTTTCTCTGTCAGTCCATTCTAGGATCCTAGCCAACTATTGTTTGTGGTCGCAAGCTCAACCCGACCCCAGGGCTAGTTTAGGGTTGACTCATCCTTAGTACTTATATGGATTTGGTTTTGAATCTGAGTCCCGAATGTACCTTTCAGTCTACTGGACCACCAGCCATGGTAGAAAGTCCCCCATTCCCCACATTGTTTCCAGCAGGCCGGAGACATTGTGGAGTCTGAGTGGCCTAGTTGTGCAGGGGTTCGGTACCAGCACGAAAGGCCCGACCTCTTCTACACCTGATCCATGAGTTCAGATTCTCCCTGACATCTTGCCGCTTGCTTGACCGCTGGTTGGAAAAAGGAGCGCTTTTAAATATTGGTATTTCTGCCACACAAATCTCACACTCCTTCCAGCAATGTCCAGTGATTTAAAGGGAAGGGTCATTTACTGTGGGAGTGCACAGGAGCGGAACTCTGGCAGTAAGGAGGCCAGGGGGCGGGCACATGCAACAAGCCCCGCCCCCTGCTCCCATCAGCCCTCAGTCAGGCCACGAGGAGCAAGAAGCTGCCAGGTAAGTTGCAGAGCCCCCCCCCCCCCCGGCCCACCTTCAGGTACAAGCTCTCCCTCCTCCGTGAGGGCAGATCTGCGTGTAACAATCCAAAACAGAAGTAACAATCCAAAACAGTCCAGTGGCACCTTTAAGACCAAATTTTATTCAGGTACAAGCTCTCCCTCTTCTGTGAGGGCAGATCTGCACGTCCCCCATCCCTCCATAGCTAGCAATCCAAAACAGTCCAGTGGAGCCTGAGCGGTGGTTGTTGCCTTCTGACACACTTCCGGTGATGTCAGGGGGTGTGGCATATGCAAATAAGGTATGCTAATGAGCTCCTGCACCTCTTTTTCTACGAAATGACCCTTGTTTATAGGTAAACAGGTTTTTAAGTTCCGTCAAAGGACATAAGCTGCTGCTCCGGCCTTCCCCTTCCAATTTTCCTTAAAGTACACCTTCACGTGGGGTGCGATGGGGGCCTCTGGTAACAGCCAGGACAGGCAAAATTAATTGCCATAAATGAGGGTCACCATTGCATCTCAAGATGAGTCCCTGCTCTGGTGTCACGTGATACTCTCACAGCCATGACTGAAAGGGAAACATGAGGAGGGACTCTTCTCAGTCAAACTTCACGCTCTGAATAAACCTTTGAGGGCATAACAGCAAGACACATCTCCGCTTTTAAACAGGAAGAAAAATTTGCCGTCAGACGTTCGGAGAACACCGTCCGGTCCTTTCAGACCAACACGACGCCTTCGTGATCAGCACTCCGGCTGCAATGTCCGCTCGACCACCACGGAGGCAAAGCCCTTAACCATGGGGAACGTTCGGCCTCGCTTCCAAACATTTCCCGCACCCCGCTGTCGAAAACGTTGCCGTTCCCAGCACCCTCTGGGTCCCATCGTCTCACAGGCCGGCTCGAGCGTTACGCTTTCCGACAACTGGGGCCGAAACCCACCTGGACCGTCCCTTCGGCAGGCCTCTGTGTGAAGAAGGCGTGCCGCCTCCCTCCCCCGGCTCCTGCCTGGCCTGTCTGATTCCTATGCGCTGGCCACTTTCCGCCTGACGCCACCCGCCAGAACTCCCCAGAGGCTCTCCTTCTCCACGGCAGGCGGCTCAAAGACTGATAGGAAAGAACAACGGGACCGACACGGGGAAGGGCAGCGAGGGACGTCGTGGTCGGAGCCGGGGAGGATGAGGCAAACTTGTCTTGGCGCCGCGGAAAGGCCTGGCGAACTCTCCACCCTGGGTCCTGCGTGCTTCCTCCCGGGGGGCGATGCGTGATGCTCTGGATGAGACGATTTATTTCTGACCACAGACTCGCTGAAGAAAACAGACAGAAAGGGTCCGACGCCATTGTTCCAGTGGAGTGGGAGAATATCCCAGCACTGCCGTGATAGCCAGTATCGTAGACTCAGGGGTCATGTCGTAGAAAAAGAGGTGCAGGAGCTCATTAGCCTAACTCATTAGCATAGCTTATTGGCACAGGCCACACCCCCTGATATCACCAGATGTGTGTCAGAAGGCAACACCCACCGCTCAGGCTCCACTGGGCTGTCTTGGATTGCTAGCTATTGGGGTGGAGGGGAACGCGCAGATCTGCCCTCACGGAGGAGGGAGAGCTTGTACCTGAAGGCGGGTGGGCGGGGGGCTCTGCAACTTACCTGGATGCTTCTTGCTCCTCGTGGCCCAACTGAGGTCCACTGGGAGCAGGGGGCGGGGCTTGTCATATCTGCCCGCCCCCTGGCCTCCTTACTGCCAGAGCTCCGCTCCTGTGTGCTCCCGCAGGAAATGACCCCTGCGTATACTGAATAGAGTGGAGGACTTCGGACCCTGGTGACCCGGGTTTCAGAGTTCCAATTCTACCACAGAAGAAGAAGAAGAAGAGGAGGAAGAGGAGGAGGAGGAGAAGGAGGAGGAGGAGGAGATTGGATTTATACCCCGCCCTTAACTACCCGAAGGAGTCTCAGAGCAGCTTACGATCTCCTTCCCCTTCCCACAACAGACACCCTGTGAGCAATGCTCCCTCTAAGCTGTGGAGTCTTGTGTGCAAAAATTCTACTTTGTGAGCTACTGGTATTAAAAGCTGTGAGTGAGCGATCTGACTACGGCATAAGTTAGTTGTAGGTCTTAAAGGTGCCACTGGACACAAACTTTGTTCTGCCGCTTCATACCAACCTGGCCGACCCCACCAGAATTTGTTGCCCTGTTGCCTATGTAAAAAATGTCCTCTGGGATAATTCTATTTTACGTAGTCGGCAGAATGGCAGACGTTGCCAACCTCCAGGTGGGCCCTGGAGGCCGCCTAGAATCACAACTGATCTCCAGACGACTGAGCTCAGTTCCCCTGGAGAAAATGGCCGCCTTGGAAAGGGGACTCTATGGCATTAGTGTTGTACATATTAGATTCCATGTCAAAAACGAAGTCAAATGAGGAGGAAGATCTAGGTTTTATTTCAGTTAACAAGAAAACAGTTGGACCCAAATAGTCCGTCCAAAATTGACTACTTTCTTCTCAGCATGTTCAGGGAATATGCTTCAATTAACAGGAAAAACCATTGGACCAAATAACTCATCAACAATTGACAACTTTCTTCTTGTTCTTCTTCTTCATCTTCTTCTTCTTGAACATATTCTGAACATGTTCAGGAAATACATGGTATTTTATACATGGACTGACATCATCAAGGAAACAATATTCAAAAAGCACAATTGGTTACAAAAGACAGTGGTCATTTGAGTAATAAGCCTCTGATTGGCCAGATGTAAAGAAACGTATATCTATGTCAATCTAAGTAAAACCTAAGTGTTTACTTAACCTAACCTAAATGATAATGGGCAGGGATTCTTCATATCCTAAACAAAAGTATTCATTACTGATAACGAGACTAAAATCTTATCTGACCCAGACATTGCAAGGTTTTGCCCTTAGGAACTACACAATCATGAATTTTGTACCTATTATGTTGTCTGCTAACAATATCAGACCTACCAGAGGAAAGCCTTCTGTATAACAGGCCTTTCTAACATCCTAATAAAATATTACTTAAGAATAAATCTATAAAAACCAGAGAAATATGAACAATCAAAAAAGAAGAAAATCTTTGTAGTCCCATCTCTACTACATTAGACCACCCTGAGGTCCTTCCCCTCTTCAAATCCCATCATCCCTAGGCTCCACCCCCAACTCTCCAGGAATTTCCCAGCCTGGAGATGGCAACCTGATCTCATGACCTACTTTGGCAGGCTCTGGCACAGCTGTTCCTGAAAAAGCAGTTTGTGTCAGAGTTCTCTCAGCCCCACCTACCTCACAGGGTGTGTCTTCTGTGGGGAGGGGAAGGGAAAGGAGTTTGTAAGCCGCTCTGAGACTCCAAGTGAAGGTGTCGGGCCAGAAAGAATGGAGCTCTCAATCTTACCTCTCTGCAGGCCGGGTTTGCAAATAATCATAAGAAGAACCTGGATTTATACGCTGCCCTTCACTACCCAAAGAAGTCTCAGAGCGGCTTACAATCCCTTCCCCTTCCCGTCTGAGAGAGCTCTCCCGAGAACTGCGCTTGAGAGAACAGCTCTGAAAGAACGTATGACTGACTCAAGGTCACACCAGCAGCTGCACAGGGAGGAGTGGGGGGAATCAAACCCGGTTCTCCCAGATTAGAGTCCACACTCTTAACC
>NW_015169178.1:333327-349173 GCF_001447785.1 Gekko japonicus | reverse complement strand
ATACAGTGAACTCTCGAGGGCACGTGCCCGCCCTCCAAAGACACAGGTGCTTTTTCTCGGCCACGATCCGGGCCGCTGCTTCCATTCAGGGATCCCTCCCCCATTTCTAGGAAATGCAACCAATGCTCCAGTTTGGTGTAGTGGTTAAGTGTGCGGACTCTAATCTGGGGGAACCGGGTTTGATTCCCCACTCCTCCACGTGCAGCTGCTGATGTGACCTTGGGTCAGTCACAAGCTCTGGCACAGCTGTTCCTGATAAAGCAGTTTGTGTCAGAGCTCTCTCAGCCCCACCTACCTCACCAGGTGTCTGCTGTGGGGAGGGGAAGGGAAAGGAGTTTGTAAGCCGCTCTGAGACTCCAAGTGAAGGGCAGGGGGTATAAATCTAATCTCTTCTCTTCTTCTTCTTCTCTAAGCTGTGGAGTCTTGTGAGCAACAATTCCAGTTTGTGAGCTACTGGCGTTAAAGTTGTGAGTGAGGGATTTGGCTGCTGCATCAATTAGTGTGCCCTGGATCCTTCCTTCCTGAGCTAAGACAAAAATATGTGAGCCGGAGGCTAAAAAACTGTGATCCAGCTCACACTAAACTCAGCGTAGAGGGAACACTGGTTGCAACATCCCTCGATGGGACGGCGCCGCCGCATCTGCTGTTGACAACGGAGGATCCTCCCCTCCGCCCAGCCAAACCAGCCTCTCCCGTCGGTTTCCGTGTTCCCCTTCATCTCAATCTGACTGGCACCACCTTGTTTTTCCTGGCAGAGATCCTGGGTCTTGGAATGAGGACAGCGGGGCGGGCAGAAATGAGGAGCGGGAACTCGCCCGCTGGGTGAGCACAAGAGACCCCATTGTACCTGCTGTGGGTCATCGAGTTGCTTCTGAGTTTCGGAACCCCGTGAATGAATGACCTATCAATCTTCATACGGGCCTTGCAAACTGAAGGCCACGGTTTCCTTTATTGAGTCCATCTGTCTCATGCTGGGTCTTCCTCTTTTTCTGCTGCCTTCAAGAGCCCGGTTAGGAAACCAGAGGATGGAAGCTCTCGGGTTAGCAACAGCTGCCTGGACAGTAATAAGAACATAAGAACATAAGAGAAGCCCATGTTGGATCAGGCCAATGGCCCATCCAGTCCAACACTCTGTGTCACACAGTGGCCAAAAATACCAGGGCCCATCAGGAGGTCCAGCAGTGGGGCCAGGACACCAGTAGCCCTCCCACTCTTGCCCCCCACCCCAAGCACCAAGAAGACAGAGCATCCCTTGCCCCAGACCGACCTTGTGGCTAATAGTCACTGATGGACTTCTGCTCCAGATGTTTATCCAATTCCCTCTTGAAGCCATCCATGCTTGTAGCCGCCGCCACCTCCTGTGGCAGTGAATTCCATGTGTGAATCACTCTTTGGGTGAAGGACTTCCTTTTATCCATTCTAACTCCACTTTGCTCTGGGACAAGATTGCTATTTAGGGAAGAACTGTGGCTCAGTGGGAAAACATCTAGGCCAAGGGTTCAGTACCCTGGCATGAAGAAGACGAAGAAGAAGAGGAGGAGGAGGAGGAGGAGATTGGATTTATCCCCCGCCCTTCACTACCAAAAGGGAGTCTCAGAGCAGCTTACGATCTCCTTTCCCTTCCCCTCCCCACAACAGACACCCTGTGAGGCGGGTGGGGCTGAGAGAGCTCTGACAGAAACTGCTCTTTTTCAAGAACAGCACTGCCAGAGCTTGTGACTGACCCAAGGTCATCCAGCAGGTCCAAGTGGAGGAGCGGGGAATCAAACCCGGTTCTCCCAGATTAGAGTCCGCGCTCTTAATCATGACACCAAACTGGCTCTAGCTGAAAGGACCAGGCAATCTGTGATGGGGAAGACCTCTACTGGAAATCTTGGAGAACCACTGCCGCTCTGAGTAGACAGTACAGACCTTGAGGGACCGCGAAGGTCTGATTCAATATAAGCAGAAAAGAACAAGAGTCCCGTAGCTCCTCAAAGACTAACAAAAACTGTGGCAAGGGACGAGCTTTTGTGAGTCAGCACTCACTTCTTCAGAAGGGAAAAAGTTCTGCAGAAGTGAGCCGTGGCTCACGAAAGCTCATCCCCTCCCACAATAGGTGTTCGTCTTTAAGGGGCTACCGGGAGGGTCGCCACACCAGCCACCGGATCTCCAGACAAGAAGTAATTATGATCATGTTAATAATGTGAACATTGCCTAACTCAAACAGGACACAATATTTTGTTCCAAGACACTGAAAGGCTGGACAACACATCCAATTACCATGTCAGATTACACAGGGAAGCCATTGAAATTCATAAACATAATTTCAAACACAATTTCCCAGCGGGGGGTTTCCCTGCTTCTGGGGGCTTCAACCCACTGCTGGAAACCCCACCCCCAAACATAGAGTCACAGAATCATAGAGTGGGAAGGGACCTCCAGGGTCATCTACTCCAACCCCCTGCACAAGGCAGGGAATCCACAAATACCTCCCCCTCCACACCCGCAGTGAACCCTACTCCAGGGCAGGGCGATCGTGCAGGGGACGTCAGGGAGCGATGCTCTGGTTTTTGGACAAACTCTAGGCTTTTGAAGGCAAAAAGACGTAGGGTTTTGCTCTGAAACCAGAGAGTCGTGTGCGATGTCACCGACACGATGAGGTTGCTGCCGGGCGATGTTGTCACGTCAGCGACATCACATGCGATATCCCGCCCGCCCCTGGAATGCCTCCCAAATCCCCCTGCCGTGACGGTGAGGAGACCTGGCGTCCCTAGCTACCAAACCAGGGGTAGCCAAACCATGGCTCGAGAGCCACATGCGGCTCTTTCGCACATATTGTGCGGCTCCCAGCAGGGTGGCTGGGGAAGTGAAGAGGAGGCGTGCCTCACCGATCGGTCATCCTTTCCCCAGCCAGTGTTCCCCTCCCTGGGTAGGCTTGAGGTGTGGCTTGAGATTTTTTGGGGGGAGCAGAGAAAGAAAGCAACTTTTAACTTTAAATGCCACGTTGGTGTGGTGGTTAAGTGCGCGGACCCCAATCTGGGAGAACCGGGGTTGATTCCCCACTCCTCCACTTGCACCTGGCTGGATGACCTTGGGCAAGCCGTAGTTCTGTCACAGCTGTTCTTGACAAAGAGCCGTTTTCTGTCAGAGCTCTCTCAGCCCCACCGACCTCACGGGGTGTCTGTTGTGGGGAGGGGAAGGGAAAGGAGTTTGTAAGCCGCTCTGAGACTCCCTTGGGTAGTGAAGGGCCAGGTATAAATCCAATCTCCTCCTCCTTCTCTTCTTCTTCTCAAAGCCCCCACCACCAGCTTGGAGAAGGCATATGTCTCTTTAAATCCCTTCTCCAAGCCAAGCCAGCTGGTGTGAAGGCGTGGAGGGGTTGGAGAAGACATTTAAAATGAAGGTTGCTTTCTTTCCACCTCTCCCCCCCTGCCCATTTATTTGCTTTCTTTCCGCCTTGCTCTCTCTCTTTCTCTCTCTCTTTTCCCCTTCCTCCCTCTCTCTCCCATCCATTTGTTTTCTTCCCACCTCTTGGACAAATATCATTCACAAACAATTAATAGCAATATCTGTTTTTACCCCTTTTGTTTTTGTTTTTCGGCAGTCTCATCTAACGTCAATAAAAAGCAGATCTGCATATTTTTTCAATAAAAACGTGTGTGCGCAATATCTGTTCCTGTCTTGTGGCTCTCAGACACCTGGCATTTATTCCACATGGCTCTTACGTTAAGCAAGTTTGGCCACCCCTGGGCTAGACTCTTGCTCTTTTCTGCTGCTACCGACAGTCTAACACGGCCACCCGTTTCGATCTATCTTCATGTGCCAACTGCGAGTTGGGAAATTGCTGGAGATTTGGAAGTGGAGGGAGGGCAGAGTTCGGGGCAGGACAGAGACCTCGGTGGGGTACAGTGCCATATTTCCCACCCTCCAAAGCGGTCCTTTTCTCCAGGGAAACTGATGCCTGGAGTCCGGAATCATAGAATGTGTGACGAACGGGCCCGCACGGCCGGGTCGTCGTTGCCCCCAGACGCCGTCGCCTACTGCTGCCCTGAGTCCCTCGGGGAACGGAAGCCTCAGAATGGGAGTTAGGCCACCAGGTTCAGTCACCGGCCCAGGCCTCTCGCTCCCCACTGCACACGTCTTGTGAGGGCGTTAGCCGAGTCATATCTCTCTCCGACTTCGGCTCCTCACGCACCCCGTCTCGACTCGGCAGATCTTCCTCCCCGGCCTCCTTGCCTGTTCCCCTTTTATACCCTTCTCCCTCCAGTCCCTCGTCCCATTGGACACCCTGGTGTCCATCATCTCTAGTCCCGCCCCCACATAAATACTCAGACGTCCAGCCAGGGCGGGGCTCTCCAGTCCCGTCCTGTGCCGGGGTAGAGCTTGTCGCCCGACGGCACCCCTTTCGGCCCCCCTCGGCCCCCTCGTGGACCGGCGTCGCCTGCCCCTCAGCCTGGGGCCTCGTAGCGGACGCGGTGAGGGGTGTGTGTGCGGCTCCGATGTCGGGAGGGGGTTTGTCGAGGAGGCCCGGGACGTCAGGACCGGGACAGAATGTTAGAGTCGGAAGGGACCTTGCAGGTCATCTAGTCCAACCCCCCCTGCACTCTGCAGGAGCAGAGCCGAAAGAGAGCCATAACAACATACCCGGAAGATAGTTGTCCAGCCTCCACTTGAAAACGTCCAGCGAAGGAGCATCCACCACCTCCCGAGGCAGACTGTTCCACTGCTCAACCACTCTTACAGTTAGGAAGTTTCTCCTGATATTTAGCCGGTAACGACTCCCTTGTAATTTCCACCCATTAGATCTAGTCTTGCAATCCGGAGCAAGAGAGAATAGATCTGCTCCATCTTCTACATGACGGCCCTTCAAATACTTGAAGACTGCAATCATGTCGCCTCTAAGCCTTCTCTTTCCCAGGCTAAACAGACCCGACTCTTTCAGCCTTTCCTCATAAGACTTGGATTCCAACCCTCTCACCATCCTGGTTGCCCTCTTCTGGACACGCTCGAGCTTGTCAACATCCTTCCTAAACTGTGGTGCCCCAAACTGGACACAGGACTCCAGGTGAGGCCTGACCATAGCAGAATAGAGTGGAACTACCACCTCCCTTGATCTGGACACAATGCCTCTATTAATGCATCCTAAGACTGCGGTGGCTCAAGTGGTTAAGACGCTGAACTGCAGGCTGTGGAAGGTCAGTAGTTCAGCAGTTCGAGACCCGGGTGCCGCATGATGGAGTGAGCTCCCATCTCTAGTTCCAGCTCCTGCCAACCTAGCAGTTTGAAAGCAAGAAATTGCAAGTAGATAAATAGGTACCACTTTGGTGGGAAGGGAACAGCGTTCCGTGCGCCTTGGTGTTTAGTCATGCCGGCCACATGACCACGGAAACGTCTTCCGACAGCGCTGGCTCTTCGGCTTGAAAACGGAGATGAGCACCGCAACCCTAGAGTTGGATTCGACTGGCTTTCAAGCAAGGGAACCTTTACCTTTAAGACTGCATTCGCTTTCTTCACAGCCACATCGCACTGCAGGCTCATGTTTAGCTTGTGATCAACCAGAACACCTAGATCTCTTCCACATGTGTGGCTGTCAAGCCAGGTCCCTCCCATTCTATACCTGTGCCTTTGATTTTTTGTACCTAAGTGCAGGGCTATTGAAGTTCATTTTATTTGTTTCCGCCCACCATTCCAGCCTATCTAGGTCATTTTTAATCCTGACTCTGTCTTCTTCAGAATTAGCAATCCCACCCAGCTTCGTGTCATCTGCAAATTTGATAAGCATCCCCTCTACGTCTTCCTCCAGGTCATTTATAAAAGCATTTAACAACAACACCGGGAGATCAGTTGTAATTCCTGGAGATCCCCAGGCCCCATCTGGAGGCTGGCATGGCTGCTCCAGCATCCAAAGCCGATCAAAGGGTGCTTTTCAAAACCCGGTCGTTTCAAGGGCTTTGAGAAACGGAGGGCAGCGGGGTGGAATACCAGCCCCATTCTCACTGGTCTTCCGTGCATGACAAAACCTTGGGCCGAAGTCCAAAAAAGGCCTCTGACAATTAGCAGAGCACACAAAACACTCATTCAAGAGGAGGAGGAGGAGATTGGATTTATACCCCCGTCATTCATTTGGAGTCTCAGAGCGGCTTACAGTCTCCTTTCCCTTCCCCTCCCCACAACAGACACCCTGTGAGGTAGGCGGGGCTGAGAGAGCTCTTGACAGAAACGGATCTTTTTCAAGAACAGCTCTTGACAGAACTACGGCTTGCCCAAGGTCACCCAGCAGGTGCAAGTGGAGGAGTGGGGGAATCGAACCCGGTTCTCCCAGATTAGAGTCCGCGCACTTAACCACCACACCCAGGGGCAGATTAAGGCTCACTGGTGCCCTAAACACTGACCAGTCTTGGTCCCCCCCTCCTTTCCACACTGACCCAGTCCATTTTAGTTGTTGACCTGTCTGACCAGATAGACAAAGCAGGTTGCAGCAATACAAACATGTATTCATATGATCACACCATATACTGTACAAACTAAGCTTTTCACCCTTTTCCCAACTTTGTGGTGCCCCTTATGGCCCTGGTGCCCTAAGCACGTGCCTAGTCTACTTAGTGGTTAACCTGCCCCTGACCACACCGAACGATATTTATTTAATTATTCATTCATTCCATTTATTCATTCCATTGATACCCCGCCCTCCCCGCAATGCAGGCTCAGGGCGGCTCACAGTCAATCCATAAAATACAATTAAAAGCAACATAAAATCATCTAAAACAATAATAAGCAGGGATCATTTCCTGCGGGAGCACACAGGAGCGGAGCTCCGGCAGTAAAGAGCCCAGGGGGCGGGCACATGCAACAAGCCCCACCCCCTGCTCCCAGCAGCTCTCAGTCAGAGCAAGAAGCAGCCAGGTAAGCTGCAGAGCCCCCCCCCCCCAGCCAAAAACAGTCCAGTGGCACTTTTAAGACCATATAGCGGGGCTATATGGACCACTGGTCTGACCCAGCAGGGCTCTTCTGATGTTCTTCTCAGGGGATGGCCTCGGCCTCTCTGCCATGTTTGTTGGCCCTCCAGAGGAACTGGTTGGGCATTGTGTGAGGCAGGATGCTGGACTAGAAGGACCACTGGTATGATCTAGCAGAGCATTTCTTAGGTTCTTATCAGGGGAAGACCTTGGCCTCTCTGCCCTGTTGTTGGCCCTCCAGAGGAACTGGTTGGCCACTATGTGTGACAGGATGCATGGCTATATGGACCACTGATCTGACCCAGCAGGATTCTTCTGATGTTCTTCTCAGGACCACTGGTCTGATCTAGCAGAGCTTTTCTTAGGTTCTTATCAGGGGAAGACCTTGGCCTCTCTGCCCTGTTGTTGGCCCTCCAGAAGAATTGGTTGGCCACTGTGTGAGACAGGATGCGTGGCTATATGGACCACTGATCTGACCCAGCAGGGCTCTTCTGATGTTCTTATCAGGGGAAGGCCTTGGCCTCTCTGCCCTGTTGTTGGCCTTCCAGAGGATCTGGTTGGCCCCTGTGTGAGACGGGATGCTGGACTAGATGGACCCTCACTGGTCTGCTCCAGCAGGGCTCTTCGGATGTTCTTAACCCACCCCAATTTGGAATGCTGCCCTTGGAGAGCAGAGGTCGGATGCTGGCCAGAAAATACCGGCTCCCTCTGTCCACCCCCTGAGCAATGCGCAGCGGCACATCTCTCCCGAAACAATGTTCTCTGCTGGGTAATCAGTGGCTCGTTAGCCCTAATCATGTCAGCACACTGTCATTTTCTTTTCTCCCTGTGCAAGAAAAGAAACAAACACACGCAATAAAGGCATTGCGCTGGGGGGGGGGGAGAAATCTCTGGTACATGACCGGGCGGCTTATTAGGGATGGCCAAGGGCCAGCTCTGTAATTGGATGCAGAGGGAGTTCAGGAAGAGGCCCCCTCCCCCTAGGGCAGGGGAAACACGAATGGTTTCATGCGTCCTTCTTCTCCAGTCGATGAAGTTTCCGGGGCACTGGGGTGGCCGAAAAGGTTGTGGGGAGGGGAAAGGAAAGGAGTTTGTGAGCAGGTCTGAGACACCTTCGGGTAGTGAAGGGTGGGGTATAAATCCAATCTCCTCCTCCTCCTCCTCTTCTTCTTCTTCTTCTTCGTGCACGCACACTTCCTCCTGTATGCATTCACACTATCGCACGCTCCTTCATGTATGCACGCACACTTCTTCTTCCTCCTCCTCCTCCTCCTCAGCAAGTAGAGCCAGCAGAAAAGGGTGGAAGTTATTTTTCCCCCCTTGGTACGTCGACATTTAATAAGAAATGCTGCTAAGGAAAAAAAGGTTGAAATGGTACGAATGATCTCAGAGAATTCTGATAGACATGATCAGTGTTCCCTCTAAGAAGAAGAGAATAAGAGAAGAGATTGGATTTATACCCCTCCCTTCACCACCCAAAGGTGTCTCAGAGCGGCTTACAAACTCCTTTCCCTTCCCCTCCCCACAACAGACACCCTGTGAGGTAGGTGGGGCTGAGAGAGCTCCGACAGAAACTGCTCTTTTTCAAGGACAGCTCTTGTCAGAGCTACGGCTTGCCCAAGGTAATCCAGCCAGGTGCAAGTGGAGGGGTGGAGGAATCAAACCCGGTTCTCCCAGATTAGAGTCCGCGCACTTCACCACGACACCAGACTGGCTGAGTGAGTGTGAGCCAGCTCACAGTTCTTTAGCCTCCGGCTCACGCATTTTTGTCTCTGCTCAGGAAGGAGGGCTCCAGAGCAAACTAATTTATGCAGGAGCCAAATTGCTGGCTCACAACTTTATTGCCAGTAGCTCACAAAGTAGAGCTTAGAGGGAGCGTTGGGACACGATAGAGGTTTATAAAATTATGCACAGGGTGGAAAGAGTTCGAGGGAACCTTTACCTTTTACCATACTGCAGAGATCAGTTCCCCAGGAGAAAAGGGATGCTTTGGAGGGCGGGCTCTGTATGCATTGTGCCCCACTGAGGTCCCTCCCTGTCCTCCCCAGGCTCCACCCCCAAATCTCCAGGAGTTTCCCGACCTGGATCTGGCAACCCTAATCCCTCCCCCCCCCCCGCTGCCCATGAGGGACATGCCAACTTTAAGCCAGAAACAAATGAAGTCAATGAAAATAATAGTCTCATGACTCCTTTTCATGAACCAGTTACAAAAAGCAACATCAGGGCAGCGAAGATGGTTGAGGTCTCGGTGCGGCTTCCAGCGCTGCCGCATTCAAGATGGCGTCTCCCTCTCGCCAAAAGACTATTTCATTAGCGCAAGCGCAGGGGTGCAGGCGCAGGCGCCGTGTTTATCCAGAGCCACACTCAAGATGGCGTCCGTCGGGCCGCCATTCGCGGGGCGTCGCAGGTCCCGGACTTCCGGTGAAACCGGAAAGGCTCCTTTGGCTCTATTCTGTTCTCTTGGGGCTTCGGCAAATTCCGTCTGCTATTTTTGACAGGGGCGGGAAAAGTCTACGGGACAGTGACAGCGAATGTCTGTCCCCCTTAAAACGTCCGTTGTAATCAAACCTTATTGGTTGCGAAGGGAGACCGCCAGACGGACTTCCGGAGCCACTCTCAAAATGGCGACCGCACCGGAAACCCGCGCATCCAAGATGGCGCCTCGAGCGGCGCTGTCGCCGCACCCAACATGGCGGCTCTCCAGCTCACATTCGTTTCCCCGTACGGTGGCCTGCGAGGACCAGCCAACCGCGCATGCTCAGTGAGCCGGCCTCTTTTCCTGCTCAGTGACTAAGCTGCCGCCGGAGCAAGATGGAGCTTCCGTCGCTTCTGCCGCCTCCCTCGTTTTGGGCCGCGGGTCCCGCGCCGGGGCAGCTCTACTCGCCTCCTTGCCCGGGCCAGGGGTTCCCGCCCCAGGCCGCAGAAGGAGGGGGAGTCAACAGGACCCTGTGAGTGGGGTGGTGGTGGTGGTGTGACGTCACGGGGAAGCTGGGGGGGGGCGCTGGTGACGTCAGGGGACTGATGGGGGCACTGGTGACGTCATTGGGGAGGACAACGGGTTTGACCTGGCGGGGGGGAGGTGTCTGTTGATGGCCAAGTGGAGCCTCCATGCGTAGGAGCAGTCTACCTGTTGACAAGAGGGGAAGGTGGGTTGCCAGCTTCAAGGTGGAAATTCCTGGAGTTTTTCGGGGGGGGGGTGGTCCCTGGGGAATGGCGGGGTTTGGGGAGACGAGGGACCTCAGCAGGGTATAATGCCATACGGTCCACCCTCTGTAATTACCCTTTGCTCCAGAAGAGCTGATCTGTTGCAATTCCAGGAGATCTCCAGGCCCTGCCTGGAGGTTGACATCCCTTTGAGGACGGCTGCTGATTATCCTTCGCACCCCCAACCAATGTTCCCTCGAAGCCGTAGAGTTTTGTGAGCAAAAATTCTGCTTTGTGAGCTACTGGCATTAAAGTTGTGAGCGAGCGATTGGGCTGCTGCATCAGTTAGTTTGCTCTGGAGCCCTCCTTCCTGAGCGAAGGCAAAAAAGTGTGAGCCAGAGGCTAAAAAACAGTGTGCTAGCTCACACTAACTCAGCTCAGAGGGAACACTGCCCCCAACCTATGAGCCTGGGGAGAGGAGGAAAGGATGCTGTTGGCAGAAGGTGACACAGATAGACGGTCTTCCATGTACACCACAAGGAGCCAGTGAAGCCTTGCTTTGTTTGTATCCATGTGCCCAGGTGTCCTGCCAAATAATGGGGTAATAATTTTAAGACAGGCCTCCCTGTCTAATGGGCAGCTGAAGAACATATGCTCTACCGATTTGACTTCGCTTAAAAGGGCGTGGGCACAGCCTTTCCGAGTAGGGTTGTTTGTTGTACCTGCCTTGAATAACAGCAGACGGAAGGGGCAGGACATTGCGGTAGGGCAAATGCCCTTCTAGAGTTCTTTCCCTTCACTGAAGTCAAACATGGTGCCGGCTCAATGGTGTCTTTGGGGGAGTCCGTCACTGGAGACCCGAGTTAGACTGAGCATCGGACTAGGATTTTGGAGACCAAGGTTCGAATCCCGGCTCTGTCCCGGAAGCTCTCTGGGTGATCTCGGGCCGGTCAGCGCACTCTTGGCCTAACCTACCTCGCAGGGTTGTTGTGAGGGTAAAATAGACAAGAGGAGAAGGAGAAGCCACATTCTTTCGGGGAGGAAGGCAGGGTTAAAATGGAGTGAGCAGAAGTAAAACCTTAAGGGAGTTATGGGACAGTAGTGAATGGTGTGTGAGTGTATATGAATATTGTTGTAGATCACCGAAATGATTGCATTTTTAATTTCATTGTACTATGTACAATGACAATAAAGTTTTTTATTATTATTATTATTATTATTATTATTATTAAAAGAACCGTGTCCCTCGGTCATGTTTCTCCCAGGAGCCCCATGGTGACGGGCACGTCGGTGCTGGGGGTGAAGTTCGACGGCGGGGTGATCATCGCTGCGGACATGTTGGGCTCCTACGGCTCCCTGGCCCGCTTCCGCAACATCTCCCGGGTCATGAAAGTCAACGATAGCACCGTCTTGGGGGCCTCGGGGGATTACGCCGATTTCCAGTACCTCAAGCAAGTCGTCGATCAGATGGTGTAAGTTGTTCCAGTTCTGGCTCTGAGGACTCGCCCTCGCTTTGGCCGCTGGTGCATTCCTGGATGTGCCGTGCTTGGGCATAGAGGCAGACAGGTGCAGCATGGCTGATGTTCCGCCCCTTTTGCAGACCGTGGGTCGGCTCCTGCGGCTCAGTTCCTCTGAGAGCCAGTTTGGTGGCGGGGTTAGGAGCGTGGACTCTAATCTGGGAGAACCGGGTTTGATTCCCCACTCCTCCGCATGCAGCTGCCGGTGTGACCTTGGGTCAGTCACAAGTTCTCTCAGAGCTGTCATCTCACAAGCAGTCCTCGAAAGAGCTCTCTCAGCCCCACCTGCCTCACGGGGTGTCTTTTGTGGGAAGGGGAAGGAGACTGTAAGCCGCTCTGAGACTCCTTCAGGAAGTGAAGGGGGGGGTGTATAAATCCAGTCTCTTCTTCATCCCTGATCTGTGTGGTTTTATTTATTTATTTATTTATTTATTTATTCGATTTATACCCCGCCCTCCTTGCGTAGCAGGCTCAGGGCGGCTTGCAGTGGGTTAAAATACATTAAAACACAGATGCATTGAGACAGTGCAATAGCATAATATTCAAAGTATGGCAATCATAAATACATATAAAGGTAAAGGTTCCCTTGCTCGAAAGCCAGTCGAGTCAGACTCTAGGGTTGCGGTGCTCATCTCCGTTTCAAAGCCGAAGAGCCAGCGCTGTCCGAAGACGTTTCCGTGGTCATGTGGCCGGCATGACTAAACACCAAGGTGCACGGAACGCTGTTACCTTCCCATCGAAGTGGTCCCTATTTATCTACATGCAATTTCTTGCTTTCGAACTGCTGGGTTGGCAGGAGCTGGGACTAGAGATGGGAGCTCACTCCGTCATGCAGCACACTCGGGTCTCGAACTGCTGAACTACCGACCTTCCACAGCCTACGGTTCAGCGTCTTAACCACTTGAGCCACCGCAGCTCCTAAATACATATAAACACATATAAAAAGCAAGTAAAATGCTGTTGGCAGTAGCCTCCGATAGGGTCAAATACACTGGCTGTTATTGTTCGAGTTAACAAAGAGGGCCTTAACTGTACAGATGTTAGCTGTTCAGATGTTATCAGTATATGGGCAGTGGCGGCTCCTAAGCAAAGGCCTGGTGGAAGAGCTCCATTTTGCAGGCCCGGCGGAACTGTAAGAGGTCCCCCGCAGGGCCCTGATGTCTTCCGGGAGCTCATTCCCCCAGTGTGGAGCCGCCACTGAGAAGGCTGGTGGAGTGGAGGGAAATTCCACAGATTCCACCACATGCCAACGTGACCAAGACCACCTGGTGAGCACACTCACCAGACCCCGGGCACACCCGGGGCCAGAGGTGTCAGCTTCAACAGCAAGTAAATCTCCACACACGTTTCCAGGGAAGCGTTATGCTTTATTAGACTACAGGTCTGTTACCATGTCCACAGGGTTATTGTTAGGAATGACAATAGGGCGGAACCCTCCCTACATATAGCAGGATGAGGCAAAATGGCTAAGCAAACGAAATCCGAGCGCACGCGCGCGCGGGGGGGGGGGGAATTCTCCCGGCGGTCCCGGCGGGAGGTTACATAATAAGCAGGAGAGTCTCAGTGCCCCATGAGAGCCGAAATATTCACACCTGCGGTGGAACGCAAGCCCTCCCCCGTCACAAGATCAGACAGATAACTCAGTCTGGCAGCACTGGTTCTCACGGTCTCCCTATCGCTGTGAAGGGAGCAAGCAGAACACGGCAGCCGGCTGACAAGAGGTCATTGTTGAGCCAGGTGCTGTGGTGGAAAAATATTGAGGTTTAGTCAGTAAGTGCAGCTGTTTGCGGAAAAATCTAGCAACGTGTAAACTCTGGAATGGATGGAATTGATGACCCTACCCTCAATACATATGGGGATCTAAACTCGAGGGAGAGGCTTGCTTCCTGAAGAATCAGCTCTCCCGTTAGGCAGGATCCCTGCTTGAACCAGACGCTCCATCTCCCCGGCGTTTTCTTTCATCCCTCGCTTCAGTAGAGGCCAATCTGGCGTCAGATGGTTTTGTGACCCTGACCGTATTGCTCTCTGGGAACATTTGGGGAAAGGCGGTCCCTCAGGTAGGAAGCCCCCCCCACCATATAGGGCTTCGAAGGTCAAAACCAGCACCTTGAAGTGAATCCGGTGTGCTATTGGCAGCCAGTGCAGTGCCTTCAGCACAGGCTGGATGTGCCCTCGCATCGAGAGACCCATCATGGAATGAGCTCCCAGAGGAGATCCGGGCTCTGCGGGACCTAGTACAGTTCCGCAGGGCCTGCAAGACGGAGCTCTTCCGCCAGGCTTTCGAATAGGAGCCGCCACCATCATTGTTCCACCAACGCCCTATGATTCCCGCACATTGCCATCCTGGTGTTGGCATCATTGGAGGGAACGGGACGTCTTTTAGGGGACGGCAGGGCAGTGGGATATGCACTGCCGTAGTTGGCTAGCTATGTTACTGAAGAACGCCTTTTTCCTTTTAAAATTTTAACATCTGGAGTTGAATAGAGGAGCACAAAATTGTTTTAGGATGTTATTTAATTGTTCGTTAATTGTTTATGTGTAATTTAACATTTTATATTGTTTTATTTGGCATTATGCCCTTTTAGCTGCCCTGAGCCTGCGGGGAGGGCGGAATAGAAATCTAAATAATAAATAAATCAGCAGCCTGGCTGCCGCATTCTGCACCAGCTGCAGCTCCCGGAGTTGCGACACGGGCAGCCCCATGTACAGAGCATTGCAGTAGTCTAGTCTTGAGGTGACCATAGCGTGGATCACTGTCGCCAGGTTGAAAAGCCTATCTGAGACTCGCGTACACCCACTGTTGGCTTCCGTTTTCCAGGATCGACGAAGAGCTGCTGGGAGACGGCCACAGCTACAGCCCGAAGGCCATTCACTCCTGGCTGACCCGAGCCATGTACAGCCGCCGGTCCAAGATGAACCCCCTCTGGAACACGGTTGTGATCGGCGGCTACGCCAACGGAGAGGGGTAAGCCTCACTCATAGCGTGAACCTCTTTTGCACAGCGCCGGTCTTCGGGGCGCGCAGTTGGGTTCTGGCGCTGCCGTTCCCGTCTTAACGCCTTAGGGCACTGAGGCCGCCATAGATAAGAATGCCTTTTCCGCTCGACCCCGTTACGAAGTGTGGGTGGGGGGGAGGAGGAGGAATTCTGCTCCTTGTCCCCCAAAATGGAGGAGAAGGGAATAAGAACATCTTATGTTCTTAGATATATTTTTTTCTCCCTCTCCCAGAATGCTAAAATGAAGCTGATGGGCAGTAGGTTCAGGGCGGACAAAAGGAAACACTTCTTCACACAGCGAGCAATTAAGATGTGGGATTCGCTGCCGGACGGTGTAGTTTAAAAGGGGATTAGACAGATTCATGGAGGAGAGGTCCATCAGGGACTACTAGCCATGGTGATGGAGAGGAACCTCCATGTTCAGAGGCACTAATCCTCTGAATCCCAGAGCCAGGAGGAAACATTAGGGGAAGGCCTCGGCCTCTCTGCCCTGTGGTTGGCCCTCCAGAGGAACTGGTTAGCCCCTGTGTGAGACGGGATGCTGGACTAGATGGACCCTCACTGGCCTGATCCAGCAGGGCTCTTCTGAGGTTCTTTTCAGGGCTCAGCCTCTCTGCCCTGTTGTTGGCCCTCCAGATGAACTGGTTGGCCAGTGTTTGAGACAGGATGCTGGACTAGATGGACCCTCACTGGTCTGGTCCAGCAGGGCTCTTCTGATGTTTTTCTCAGGGGAAGGCCTCGGTCTCTCTGCTCTGTTGTTGGCCCTCCAGAGGAACTGGTTGGCCGCTGTGTGAGACAGGAGGCTAGACTAGATGGACCCTCACTGGTCTGGTCCAGCAGGGCTCTTCTGAGGTTCTTCTCAGGGGAAGGCCTCGGCCTCTCTGCCCTGTTGTTGGCCCTCCAGAGGAACTGCTTGGCCAATGTTTGAGACAGGAAGCTGGACTAGATGGACCTTCACTGGTCTGATCCAGCAGGGCTCTTCTGATGTTCTTCTCAGGGGAAGGTCTCGGCCTCTCTGCTCTGTTGTTGGCCCTCCAGAGGAACTGGTTGGCCCCTGTGTGAGACAGGAGGCTGGACTAGATGGACCCTCACTGGTCTGACCCAGCAGGGCTCTTCTGATGTTCTTCTCAGGGGTAAGGCCTCGGCCTCTCTGCCCTGTTGTTGGCTCTCCAGAGGTACTGGTTGGCCCTTGTGTGAGACAGGTTGCTGAATTAGATGGACCCTCACTGGTCTGATCCAGCAGGGCTCTTCC
>NW_015169178.1:327240-333315 GCF_001447785.1 Gekko japonicus | reverse complement strand
TCTTCCGATGTTCTTCTCGGGGAGGTCCTCAGCCTCTCTGCCTTGTTGTTGGCCGTCTAGAGGAAGTGGTTGGCTACTGGGTGAGACAGGAGGCGGACTGGATGGACCCTCACTGGTCTGATCCAACAGGGCTTTTCTTGTGCAAGACAGTGCCTGAAAGCTCAGGGGCAGTCTACCTCACGTTCCCACTCATACTGGTGAGCTCATTGCCTTCGCAAGCCTCGGAAGATCTGGCCAGCTGATGTGGGAAATGGCGAGACCAGAGAGTTCTCTGGTTGGAACTAGACTTGAGAGGGGATGAGGTCTCTGGCCTGTATGTGCTAGGCGGGCTTTTTTGTGCTCTTTCTCAAGCTTAACCCTAACCAGGTGATGGGAAGGAAAGCGAACCAGCCCAGAAAGTGTGGGTTGTTTTTTTTAGAGGTTTAGGTCTTGTGTTGAGTTTAATGTATTTACAAAATGGGTCTCCCTCCATTTCTGCCCTTACGAGGGTCACCGACGATGTTGCCTCTAAGCTGTGGAGTCTTGTGAGCAAAAATTCTACTTTGTGAGCTACCGGCATCAAAGTTGTGAGCGAGGGATTTGGCCACTGCATAAAATAGTTCACTGGAGCCCTCCCTTCCTGAGCTGAGACAAAAACATGTCAGCCGGAGGCTCAAAAACTGTGAGCTGGCTCACACTCACTCAGCTTAGAGGGAACACTCCCAATGTTTCCTCTAAGCTGTGGAGTCCTGTGGGCAAAAATTCCACTTTGTGAGCTGCTGGCATTAAAGTTGCGAGCGAGCAATTCGCCTGCTGCGTAAATGAGTTTGCTCTGGAGCCCTCCTTCCTGTGCGGAGACAAAAATGTATGAGCCGGAGGCTCAAAAACTGTGAGCTGGCTCACACTCACTCAGCTTAGAGGGAACACAGGTCACCGATGCAGCGATTTAAAACATACACGATGAGATCACCATTGAAAGCCATTAAAAACTACCCCCCCCCCCAAAAAAAAAATAAGCCATGCCTGCCGTGAAGGAATGGGGGTTGGGGGGTAGAAGGAAGGAAGCGTTAGGAAGTGGGCCTCAACCCGTCGTAAAGAATGGAACCTTCCTCCTCAGTTTCCTAGGTTACGTCGACATGCTGGGCGTGGCTTACGAAGCTCCGACGCTCGCGACCGGCTACGGCTCTTACGTGGCGCAGGTGAGCCACCCGGGAGGGCAGATTGGGCGGAGGAGAGGTGTGGCCTTTCAGGGTCTCGGGGTCCTTTGGCTATCGCCTCTCGCCATCACTGTTTCTCCCCTCCCCCCCCCCCCCCCCCCCCCCCTTTTTGGGGGGCTGCAGCCGTTGATGAGGGACGCCCTGGAGAAGAAGGGGAGCCTGTCCAGAGACGAGGCCCGAGCCCTCATCGAGCGCTGCATGAAAATCCTCTACTACCGAGACGCCCGCTCCTTCAACAGGGTGAGTCGTCCTGCAGGCCCCCCTGTGGAAGAGCAGCAAAGGGGAGGGATGTTTGCCGTGGCTGGGGAGGGGCCGTGGCTCAGTGGAAGAGCCTCTGCTTGGCATGCGGAAGGTCCCCGGTTCAATCCCCGGCATCTCCAGTTAAAAGGACCAGGCAGGAGGGGATGGGAAAGACCTCCACCTGAGACCCCGGAGAGCTGTAAAGAGGGGGCGTGGCTCAGTGGAAGAGCCTCTGCTTGGCATGCGGAAGGTCCCCGGTTCAATCCCCGGCATCTCCAGTTAAAAGGACCAGGCAGGAGGGGATGGGAAAGACCTCCACCTGAGACCCCGGAGAGCTGTAAAGAGGGGGCGTGGCTCAGTGGAAGAGCCTCTGCTTGGCATGCGGAAGGTCCCCGGTTCAATCCCCGGCATCTCCAGTTAAAAGGACCAGGCAGGAGGGGATGGGAAAGACCTCCACCTGAGACCCCGGAGAGCTGTAAAGAGGGGGCGTGGCTCAGTGGAAGAGCCTCTGCTTGGCATGCGGAAGGTCCCCGGTTCAATCCCCGGCATCTCCAGTTAAAAGGACCAGGCAGGAGGGGATGGGAAAGACCTCCACCTGAGACCCCGGAGAGCTGTAAAGAGGGGGCGTGGCTCAGTGGAAGAGCCTCTGCTTGGCATGCGGAAGGTCCCCGGTTCAATCCCCGGCATCTCCAGTTAAAAGGACCAGGCAGGAGGGGATGGGAAAGACCTCCACCTGAGACCCCGGAGAGCTGTAAAGAGGGGGCGTGGCTCAGTGGAAGAGCCTCTGCTTGGCATGCGGAAGGTCCCCGGTTCAATCCCCGGCATCTCCAGTTAAAAGGACCAGGCAGGAGGGGATGGGAAAGACCTCCACCTGAGACCCCGGAGAGCTGTAAAGAGGGGGCGTGGCTCAGTGGAAGAGCCTCTGCTTGGCATGCGGAAGGTCCCCGGTTCAATCCCCGGCATCTCCAGTTAAAAGGACCAGGCAGGAGGGGATGGGAAAGACCTCCACCTGAGACCCCGGAGAGCTGTAAAGAGGGGGCGTGGCTCAGTGGAAGAGCCTCTGCTTGGCATGCGGAAGGTCCCCGGTTCAATCCCCGGCATCTCCAGTTAAAAGGACCAGGCAGGAGGGGATGGGAAAGACCTCCACCTGAGACCCCGGAGAGCTGTAAAGAGGGGGCGTGGCTCAGTGGAAGAGCCTCTGCTTGGCATGCGGAAGGTCCCCGGTTCAATCCCCGGCATCTCCAGTTAAAAGGACCAGGCAGGAGGGGATGGGAAAGACCTCCACCTGAGACCCCGGAGAGCTGTAAAGAGGGGGCGTGGCTCAGTGGAAGAGCCTCTGCTTGGCATGCGGAAGGTCCCCGGTTCAATCCCCGGCATCTCCAGTTAAAAGGACCAGGCAGGAGGGGATGGGAAAGACCTCCACCTGAGACCCCGGAGAGCTGTAAAGAGGGGGCGTGGCTCAGTGGAAGAGCCTCTGCTTGGCATGCGGAAGGTCCCCGGTTCAATCCCCGGCATCTCCAGTTAAAAGGACCAGGCAGGAGGGGATGGGAAAGACCTCCACCTGAGACCCCGGAGAGCTGTAAAGAGGGGGCGTGGCTCAGTGGAAGAGCCTCTGCTTGGCATGCGGAAGGTCCCCGGTTCAATCCCCGGCATCTCCAGTTAAAAGGACCAGGCAGGAGGGGATGGGAAAGACCTCCACCTGAGACCCCGGAGAGCTGTAAAGAGGGGGCGTGGCTCAGTGGAAGAGCCTCTGCTTGGCATGCGGAAGGTCCCCGGTTCAATCCCCGGCATCTCCAGTTAAAAGGACCAGGCAGGAGGGGATGGGAAAGACCTCCACCTGAGACCCCGGAGAGCTGTAAAGAGGGGGCGTGGCTCAGTGGAAGAGCCTCTGCTTGGCATGCGGAAGGTCCCCGGTTCAATCCCCGGCATCTCCAGTTAAAAGGACCAGGCAGGAGGGGATGGGAAAGACCTCCACCTGAGACCCCGGAGAGCTGTAAAGAGGGGGCGTGGCTCAGTGGAAGAGCCTCTGCTTGGCATGCGGAAGGTCCCCGGTTCAATCCCCGGCATCTCCAGTTAAAAGGACCAGGCAGGAGGGGATGGGAAAGACCTCCACCTGAGACCTGGGAGAGCAGCTGCCAGTCTGAGTAGACAAGACTGACCTCGATGGGCCAGGGTCTGATTCAGTAGAAGGCAGTTTTATGTATTCCCATGTCTGCAGTGGCAAAATCTAATGGTGTGTTAAAGACAAACGACGTTTATTTCAGAGCGAGCTTTTGCAAGTCATAGACCTTTTCATCAGGTATGAGAGAGAAAATCTTGTTTTTATGGGGCGAGTTGTGGCAGGACGGGGGAGGGGGGGGAGTTAATGCTTGGTGTGAAAGACATGAAGTTTCAATTTCATTGTCAGGGGGAAAGGGAGGCCTTGAGGGAGAAAGAGGGGGTGTGGTCTCACCGTAGACCAACAGAATTAGCAGTTCCGCATTCTGGACGGGTGGAAAAGGGGCCTCTCCACACGTCATTGAGTCCAGCCTGGATGCGGTGAATGTGCCGTTCCAAGATGGCCGTCGAAGGCACACAGGGCAGGCAGGAAATAATAGAATCATAGAATGTCAGAGTTGGAAGGGTCCTTGCAGGTCATCTAGTCCCACCCCCTGCACTCTGCAGGAGCACAGCCGAAAGATAGCCCGACCACATACCCGAAAGATGGTCGCCCAGCCTCCGCTTGAAAACGTCCAGCGAAGGAGCATCCACCACCTCCCGAGGCAGACTGTCCCACTGCTCAACCACCCTTACAGTTAGGAAGTCACTCCTGATATTCATCCGGCAACGACTCCCTTGTAATTTCCACCCATGAGATCTAGTCTGGAGCAAGAGGGAAGAGATCCCCTCCGTCTTCTACATGACAGCCCTTCAGATACTTGAAGACGGCAGTCATGTCCCCTCTAAGCCTTCTCTTTCCCAGGCCAAACAGACCCAACTCTTTCAGCCTTTCCTCCTAAGACTTGGATTCCAACCCTCTCACCATCCTGGTTGCCCCCTTCTGGACACGCTTATCCGAGGCTTGGCTGTCCAGGGTCAGCTGCTACCTAGGACCATAGAATCATAGAAGCATAAAACGTTAGCGTTGGAAGGGACCCTGCAGGTCATCTAGTCCAACCCCCTGCACTCTGCAGGAGCATAGCCGAAAGATAGCCCTCCATACCGACAACATACCTGAAAGAAGGTCATCCAGCCTCCGCTTGGAAACGTCCAGCTAAGGAGCCTCCGCCACCTCCCGAGGCGGACTGTTCCACTGCTCAACCACTCTTACAGTTTGGAAGTTTCTCCTGATATTTAGCCGGTAACGACTCCCTTGTAACTTCCACCCATTCGATCAGCAGCTCCCTCTTCTACATGACAGCCCTCCAGAAATAACGCGGGCATCTCTCTCTCTCTCTCGCAGTACGAGTTGATAATCGTGACGGAGAAAGGCGTGGAGACGGAAGGGCCGCTCACCTCTGAGACCAGCTGGGAAATAGCCCACCTAGTCAGGTAAGTGTGTGCAGTTTTGACCAGCGTTTGAGAAGCAGCTCCGGCGTTTGCCACGATAATGGGCCCTGGAGAAATATCTCGTCTACCGACCTGCCTTCCTGTAAGGAGCTGTGTTGTGTTCTCCAGATAATTCCTTAGGAAGAGTGTCGTTAGACTGAGTGGCCCACAAAAAAACTATTCCTCCTGTCCAGTCATTCCTTGGTTGCTAGAGGAACCAGAGAATGGATTTATACCCCGCCCTTCACTCAGAGTCTCAGAGCGGCTGACACACTCCTTTCCCTTCCCACAACAGATGCCCTGCGAGGTCGGCGGGGCTGAGAGAGCTCTTGACAGAAACGGCTCTTTTTCAAGAACAGCTCTTATCAGAACTACGGCTTGCCCAAGGCCATCCAGCCAGGTGCATGTGGAGGAGCGGGGAATCAAACCCGGTTCTCCCAGATTAGAGTCCGTGCCTCTAAGCACCACACCAAACTGGCTCACAAGAGTTGACTCCCTCACAAACAGTGATTCCCTGCATAGGAAACCTTCAGTGTATCAAAAAAAGGTGTTAAGCTCGTGTATAAAACCCTCATGTGTGATGGAGCTACATGTGTTATTCACCATCTCAGTCGGATCGCCCTTGATAGCCCGGCGACAGGGTGAACCTCATGGTGGCAAGACCAGCCGAGTAGCATGGACTAATACTGCCAGTATGATACAACTAATGCTGGCAGGGGTTATTTCTTGTAGGAGCCAACTGCAGAGTTAACTACAGACCATCTGGATTTAAACTTAAAGCACTTTATTATCATAAATGGTGTATTATTGATTGTATCTTGTGATTTTATTGGATTTTAATGTATTTTATGTTGGGCTTATGCCCCTGTAAGCCGCCCTGAGCCCGCTTGCTGGGTAGGGCGGGGTAGAAATACCTTAATAAATAAATAAATGTCTGTGCGTGCACCAGTTTTGAAAGGGCCGTCACCAGGGCTGGGGCTTTTTCGGTGGTGGCCCCCACCTGGTGGAACGAGCTCCCGGAGGAGATCCGGGCCCTGCGGGACCTGATGTAGTTCCGCAGGGCCTGCAAGACGGAGCTCTTCCACCAGGCTTTCGATTAGGGGCCGCCGCC
>NW_015169178.1:311169-327108 GCF_001447785.1 Gekko japonicus | reverse complement strand
AAATTTAATAATAAATAAAATAAATAAAAATAAATTAGACAGATTCATGGAGGAGAAGTCTGTCAAGGGCTACTAGCCATGGTGACTGAGGGGAACCTCCGTGTTCAGAGGCAGTCAACCTCTGACTCCCAGTATCAGGAGGCAACATTGGGGGAAGATCTGCCGGAGCAACATGCCACGACTAGTGGAATGGATCTACAGGATCGAAGCCTAGCCTGGCGTGGTGAACTACATATGGGGCATAAGATCAGCAGAAGAACCCTGCGGGATCAGACCAGTGGTCCACCTAGTCCAGAAGAAGAAGAGATTGGATTTATACCCCACCCGTCACTTGGAGTCCCAGAGCGACTCACAATCTCCTTTCCCTTCCCCTCCCCACAACAGACACCCTGTGAGGTCGGCGAAGCTGAGAGAACTCTGACAGAAACGGCTCTTTTTCAAGGACAGCTCTTATCAGAACTACGGCTTGCCCAAGGTCATCCAGCCAGGTGCAAGTGGAGGAGTGGGGAATCAAACCCGGCTCTCCCAGATTAGAAGAAGAGGAGGAGATTGGATTTATACCCCACCCGTCACTTGGAGTCTCAGCGACTCACAATCTCCTTTCCCATCCCCTCCCTACAACAGACACCCTGTGAGGTAGGCGGGGCTGAGAGAGCTCTGACAGAAACTGCTCTTTTTCAAGGACAGCTCTTATCAGAACTACGGCTTGCCCAAGGTCATCCAGCCAGGTGCAAGTGGAGGAGTGGGGAAATCAAACCCGGTTCTCCCAGGTTAGAGTCCGCGCACTTAACCCCTACACAAAACTGGTTTCTTAAACGTATGTGTGATCTCTAAGGATACAGGGTTGAGATAAGGCTAAGTTTGATCATCTAAAACACAAGCGCGTCAACTTGTGTGTGCTTTTCTTTACCTGGAGGATTTATTTTCAAAATCAAGTCTGGGGAGGGGCCGTGGCTCAGTGGCAGAGCCTCTGCTCGGCATGGCAGAAGGTCCCGGGTTTAATCTCCAGCATCACCCGTTGAGAAGGTCCAGGCAGGAGGTGTTGGGAAATGACCTCCGCCTGAGACCCCGGAGAGCAGCTGCTAGTCTGAGTAGACCATCGACTGATGGTTGGATTCAGTAGCTTTTCACTTTGGAGGAAGCCTTGTGGGACTTTTTGCAGCTTTCATTGGTGAAAATTGGATAAATATTTTGGTATTCGGCAACCTTATGTTTGGAAATTTCTGTTGAACTCCCTGAGGAAGACCCTGAAACAGGAGGATCTCTGGACCTCTGTTGGAGGAAGACTGAGCACAAATTCAAAATAGACTTAAAGGTACTCTTTTGGTGTCGTGGTTAAGTGCGCGGACTCTAATCTGGGGGGGACCGGGTTTGATTCCCTGCTCCTCCACTTGCACCTGGCTGGATGGCCTTGGGCAAGCCGGAGTTCTGATAAGAGCTGTTCTTGAAAAAAGAGCAGTTTCTGCCAAGAGCTCTCTCTGCCCCACCTACCTCACAGGGTGTCTGTTATGGGGAGGGGAAGGGAAAGGAGTTTTTAAGCCGCTCTGAGACACCTTTGGGTAGTGAAGGGCGGGGTATAAATCCAATCTCTTCTTTTACCTCACAGGGTGTCTGTTATGGGGAGGGGAAGGGAAAGGAGTTTTTAAGCCGCTCTGAGACACCTTTGGGTAGTGAAGGGCGGGGTATAAATCCAATCTCTTCTTTTTAAAACATTTTTATATTAAGGAGCACTGGTATTAATAAAGGGGTTGTGCAGTATCTTTTGTTACATAAAAAGGCGATACTAAATTTTGGATCTATGATTCTATGTGACAATGTTTATGTGACAATTAATATAATGGTGAATAATTTATAAGAAAAAATTAAAAAAATATATAAAAACGGATAAATTACTTGAGATACTTTGTCATTGTCTGTAGCACGGTGTTTGCTGATTTTTGGGTTCAGTAGAAGGCTTCTTCATGTATTTCGAACGCTGTACCCCTTTCTCCCCCTCTCGTTTAAATTTGTCTGCCGTGGGCCTAATCTTTCTGTTTCTCCCCTCCCCCTCCAGTGGTTTCGAATGACGCGGAAGGAAAGGAGGGCCTCCCCTGGCCCCTTCTCTGTCGGGATGTTCTCCAAAGCTCTTCGACGTTTGACTGATGGCCATGCTTAGATATCTTTTTGTAAACAAAATAAAGAATATTGTAGACAAAAAAAAAAGAGGTGGGGATACTTCCCCGCGGAGTTGGTTTTTCTTGGCTTAAAACTTCACGCTGGTCACAGGAATCGTGAGATGGTGTCACTTAAAGGAAGAGCCCTGGCAGGTGAGAACGCAATAGAAGCCAATGTTGGATCAGGCCAATGGCCCCTCCAGTCCAGCACTCTGTGTCACACAGTGGCCAAAACCCAGGGGATCCAGAACTCCAGAAGCCCTCCCACTCTTGCCCCTCAAACTCCAAGAATATAAAGCATCACTGCCCCAGACTGAATGTTCCATCTATACCCCGTAGCTAATAGCTACTTATGGGCCTCAGCTCCATATAGGAACATAAGAGAAGCCAATGTTGGATCAGGCCAATGGCTCCTCCAGTCCAACACTCTGTGTCACACAGTGGCCAAAACCCAGGGGCCATCAGGAGGTCCACCAGTGGGGCCAGAGCTCCAGAAGCCCTCCCACTCTTGCCCCCCAAGCACCAAGAAGATAGAGCATCACTGCCCCAGACAGAGTGTTCCCTCTACACCTTGTGGCTAATAGCCACTGATGGACCTCTGCTCCAAATGTTGATCCAGTTCCCTCTTGAAGCTATGCTTGTAGCCGCCACTTCCTGGGACAGTGAATTCCACGTGTTCATTAATCTTTGGGTGAAGAGAGACTTCCTTTGTTCTAAGCCTACTGCTCATTCATTTCATTCTATTAACGTGGAGCCACGCTGCGGTTTCAGAAGAATCACGCAGGAGTATTTCTGTGGGCCCCCTACAAATGCACACAATCCCACCTGTCTCCTGCGTCATGAGAAGAGCTCATTATGTCTGCAGCGAGGTCAATAGGCCTTTCCTGGCCTCTTCTCCCTCCTCTCTGCTCATGGAGATTGTGGCACTTGGGGGGAGAATGGTGGGGGGAGAGTTGACAGAACTTTTTGTTGTTGTTCAGTCGCACAGTCGAGTCCGACTCTTTGCGACCCCATGGACAAGATCTCGCCAGGTCCTCCTGTTTTCCGCCGTTCTCTGAAGTTTGCTCAACTTCATGTTTGTTGCATCGATGACACTGTCTTTTTGACCCTTTCCCAAAATACTAGACAGGAAGGCCTGGCATGATCTGGTCCATGGGGTCACGAAGAGTCAGACTCGACTGTGCGACTGAACAACAACAACAAAATACTAGAATGCGAGGGCATTTCATAAAGCCGACGGGCAGCAGATTCAGGAGGGACAAAAGGAGAGTGACTCAAATGTGGGATTGGCTGCCAGAGGATGTAGTGATGGCCCAAGGAACAAACAGCTTTCAAAGGGGATTAGATAGATTCATGGAGGAGAGGTCTTCTCAGTGGTTATTAGCAATTATGACCGGGGAGAACCTCCACATTCAGAGGCACCAATCCCTTTGAATCCCAGAGCCAGAAGGCAACATCAGGGGAAGGCCTTGGCCTCTCTTCCCTGTGTATTTATTTATTATTCACATTTTTATCCCGCCCTCCCCGGAGGCTCAGGGCGGCTTACAGGGCAAAAAAAGTGTGAGCCGGAGGTGAACATACTGTGAGCGAGCTCACGCTAACTCAGCTCGGAGGGAACACGGGTCAGGCCCAGTGTTCCCTCTAAGGTGGGTTAGTGTGAGCTAGCTCATGGTTTTGTAGCCTCCCGCTCACATTTTTTTGTCTCCGCTCAGGAAGGAGGGCTCCAGAGCCAACTAATTTATGCAATAGTCAAATCGCTCGCTCACAACTTTTAATTCCACTAGCTCACAAAGGAGAATTTTTGCTCACAAGACTCCACAGCTTAGAGGGAGCATTGGTCAGGACCAGGCCTGTCTCTTGGTCAAACCCAGCTCGTTGCTTGAAGCTGCTTTGCCAGTTCGAAGCCAGAGCGACGGCTGCTTAGAAACAGAGACGGCGTGTCTCGGAAGGAGACTGCTTGAAGCGATGCCGAAGAGACCGTTCTGACTTAGGAGATTGGATTTATACCCCGCCCTTCACTACCCGAAGGTGTCTCAGAGCGGCTTACAAACTCCTTTCCCTTCCCCTCCCCACAACAGACACCCTGTAAGCTGGGCGGGGCTGAGAGAGCTCTGACAGAAACTGTTCTTTTTTCAAGGACAGCTCTTATCAGAACTACGGCTTGCCCAAGGTCATCCAGCTGGTGCAAGTGGAGGAGTGGGGAATCAAACCCGGTTCTCCCAGATTGGAGTCCGCGCACTTAACCACCACACCAAACTGGCTCTCACACCAAACTGAAGAAGACGATGAAGAAGCAGCACCCCCCCCCCCACACACCCTTCACTTGGAGTCTCAGGGCAGCTTACAAACTCCTTTCCCTCCCCCTCCCCACAACAGACACCCTGTGAGGCAGGTGGGGCTGAGACAGCTCTTGACAGAAATTGCTCTTTTTCAAGAACAGCTCTTATCAGAAGTATGGCTTGCCCAAGGTCATCCAGCCAGGTGCAAGTGGAGGAGTGGGGAATCAAACCTGGTTCTACCAGATTAGAGTCTGCACACTTAACCACTGCATCAAACTGGCTCTCAACTTAACTGTGCTTGTTCCTTTTCCTGCCATTAAAAAAAAAAGACCTTTAAAAGGATGCATTGCTTCATTCTCTTTAGCTCGGAGAATCAACGGCTGAGGGGAGACATGATTGAGGTTTATAAGATTATGCGTGGGACAGAGCAGGTCGAGGAAGAAGTCCCTTTCTCCCTTTCTCACAAGACAAGAACTCGTGGGCACTCCTTGAAATTGCTGAGCGGTCGGGTTAGAATGGATAAAAGGAAGTCCTTCTTCACCCAAAGAGTGATTGACACATGGAATTCACTGCCACAGGAGGTGGTGGCGGCTACAAGCATGGGCGGCTTCAAGAGGGAATTAGATAAGCATATGGAGCAGAGGTCCATCCGTGGCTATCAGCCACAAGGTATAGAGAGGAACTCTCAGGCTGGGGTGATGCTTGGGGGGGGGGGGCGACAGTGGGAGGGCTTCTAGTGTCCTGGCCCCACTGGTGGACCTCCTGAGGGCACCTGGTATTTTTGGCCACTGTGTGACTGAGTGTTGGACTGGAGGGGTGATTGGCCTGATCAAACATTGGCTTCTCATACGTTCTTCTGCCTGGGGCAGTGATGCTCTGTCTTCTTGGTGCTTGGGGGTGGGGGGTCAATAGTGGGAGGGCTTCTGGCCCCACTGCTGGACCTCCTGATGGCCCCTGGGTTTTGGCCACTGTGTGACAGAGTGTAGGACTGGATGGGCCATTGGCCTGATCCAACATGGCTCCTCGTATGTTTTTATGTCTGGGGCAGTGATGCTGTCTTCTTGGTGCTTGAGGGGGGGCAACAGTGGGAGGGGTTCTGGAGTTCTGGCCCCACTACTGGACCTCCTGATGGGAGCTGGTATTTTTGGCCACTGTGTGACACAGAGTGTTGGACTGGATGGGCCACTGGCCGGATCCAACATTGGCTTCTCTTTTATGTTATTACGGGGCAAGGGATGCTCTGTATTCTTGGTGCTTGGGGGTGGGGGGCAACAGTGGGAGGGCTCCTAGTGTCCTCTGGCCCCACTGGTGGACCTCCTGATGGCACCTGGTATTTTTGGCCACTGTGTGACAGAGTGTTGGACTGGAGGGGCCATTGGCCTGATCCAACATTGGCTTCCCTTATGTTCTTACTTAACTCTCAGTCTGGGACAAGTGATGTACTGTATTCTTGGTGCTTGGGGGGGGGGGAGGCAACAGTGGGAGGTAGGGCTGTACAAAAAAAAAATTGGCCCGATTACACATGGAATTCACTGCCACAGGTGGTGGCGGTGGCTGGCATGAACAGCTTCCAGATGGAATTTGCAAACATATGGAGGCTGGAGCAGAGCACTGGTCTGTCAGTGGCTGGTGTTCAGGAGTTGTTTTTTTAAATAACTATAAGTAATCCAGTACTATTAAAAGAGGTGAGGGGGTTGCCCCCCCCAGCACCAGAGCATCACTTGCCCCAGAGACCAAGAGTGCCTTCTTTATAGCCACTTGCCACCAGTGTTAATCACTCTTTGGGTGAAGAACTTCCTTTCATCTGTTCTAACTTCTAACCTGATTGCCCACGAGTTCTTATCTTGTGAGAAAGGGTGAAAAGTACCTTTCTCTACCTGCTCTATCCCATGCATAACCTTATAAACCTCGATCACGTCACCCCTCAGCTGTTGTTTCTCCAAGCTAAAGAGCCCCAAGCGCCTTAACCTTTCCTCATAGGGAAAGTGTTCCAACCCTTTTATCATTCTAGTGGCCCTTTTCTGCACTTTTTCCAGTGCTATAAACATTCTTTTCTAGGTGTGTGTGGTGTGAGTGGTCCAACGCGGTTGCACCATCAATTTACACAGGGCAGGGCCTGTATAAATGTTGTTCCTGTTGGTCTTCTGGGGTTTCTATGTGGCACGTTGGCATGCTTGCACCGCCACGGTGCCACTTGTTCTGGCGTGTGCCCCTTGTTCTCATGGCAAACAAACACCTCCCAAGACAGTTCACTTTCCCTGAGATCCTCTGGGAGAGTCTGACTGCTGGGTGCTGCCTGCTTGCCTGCCTTAAGTGCTGCTGGCTGGGTGTCCCCATTGGAAACAATGGAGGTAATGGGGGTAGCCTGTTTTGAGTACCCATAGAATTGAGCCCAGTGGTCCAATTGCTTTGGGACATGGGGGTTTATGTGGGGAGAGGCTCCCGAAGCTACCCTGAAAATTTGGAGCCTCTCCCTCAAACCCCCTCTCCCCCAGAGCCACTAACAGCACCGTGGGAAAAAAGTAACTCCCCCCCCCCACCATAGAGAAGAAAGGAGGGGATGGGGGCAACCTGTTTGGGGGCCCGTAGAATTGGATCCCCTGGCCCAGTGTTCTTGAAACTTGGTGGGTATCTTGGGGAGAGGCTCCCGCAGCTACCCTGCGGGTTTGGAGCCTCTCCCTCAAACCCCCTCCCCTCCAGCCCATTGACTTCAATGGTCCATAGGATATAATGGGACCGAATTGCCGCCGAATTTCGGCGACAATTTGGCAGTAAGCTGATTCAGATCAGAGAATCCGAATAGGCCTGCAGCAGCCTGGAAGGGGCCCGAATGGCCCATTTTCGGGGTGGGAGGGCTTCTAGTGTCCTGGCCCCACTTCCGGACCTCCTGATGGCCCCTAGTATTTTTGGCCACTGTGTGACAGAGTGTTGGATGGGATGGGCCACTGGCCTGACCCAACATTGGCTTCTCTTATGTTCTTAGGAGGCAGCCAATCGACAGCTTTGCGGTCAAAATGCTGGACTTGACGGGCCTTGGGTCTGACCCAGCAGGGCTCTACTCCTGGTCACTTACGGGCAAGCTTTCTCTGGACTGCACCCAAGGACACATCTTCTGCTGGGCATTCCCACCGGTCTCCGGAAGAAACACGCGTGTTTATAAATCCATTTCCCTGGCTTTATTAAATGTTCCACATATGTACATTTTAAAGACGAACCATTTACAGGTCGGCCCCGCCCGATCTCCTGCTGCCCGCATGTCACTGGGGAGTGGGTGGGGGGAAAGAGGGGGGGGAGGGGGGCTCCCGAAACCTCATACAGAAACGAGGTGCAAGGCGGGGGGGGGGTCCCACTTTTTCGTTATGTCAAAATGCTTTTGGGTTTTTTTCCTCTCTTGTTTAGATCATAATAATACGTGACAATTTTTAAAAAACTCTCACACATGCAAACAGTAGAAAAAAGATTTCTCCTTTTTTTGTTTCGTTTTGTTTGTTTTAACGCTGGCAGTGGAAAATAAAAACAGAAGTTTCCCTCCCAATTGTGCATGTCGCAGCTGGGTTTGATCGGAGCGCCGCGGCCTTTTGGGGAACGTAGTGTCTTCTGGATGCTGTCGGAGGCGCAGGCCGTGGTAGGTTAGGGGTAGCTTTAAAAAAGTTAAGTCAGTGGTCCAAGTACGGAATTCGCTCCCAAATCGCCCACCCAGAAAGATTGGCCGAACTTAAGTCCCTCCCCTCCCCATAGTACGACTTTGTCAGCAGTTCCCGGGAGCAGTTGACTGATGGCTTTGCAGCTGGGGAAAGGCAAACTTATCACGTCAACGGTCAGGAAGTCCAAGTAACTTCTTTATGAGTGCGTCTCTGATTTTTTTTTTTTTTAAAGTACAGTACTACCGAGTCTAAAGGTTCACTTGCTGGCTGGCAAAACAACAGGCGGGATTCTCTCTCTCTCTCTCTCTCCCACAAACGACGACGCACACGTAGAACTGGCTGCTTTTTCATTTAAAAAGGAAACCCCAAATTTCCATGGGCAGTTCTAGAATGCTTCATGTGTTAAAGTAATCTTTTTTTTGGGGGGGGGGGGAGTTACTGCACAATCCTACTTCTCTGGGTCCAAGTGTTAAAGGAGGGGGGACGGGGGACGGTGTTAAGACAACTCAAGACAAAAACAAAAAATTTAGAGATACGGATTCGTTAAGCTACATATCGGTTTTTCTCGTCTTCGAAAAAGAAGGTCGCGTGGATGTCGTATAATTAAAAACCTCTTTGCACAATATAAAAACAAAACAAAAAAAACAAATCCAGAAACTATAATACAAGTGAGGTAAAGAAAAATGCCAAAAAAAAAGAGTTCACCCACAAGATCTCTTCAGAAAATACCAATACAGTGATTTAAAAAACCAAAAAAAAAAGCAAAAAAACCCAACCCGAAAAGAAAGCCTTAGGAAAGAACGCCGCCTGTGGCTTCCAGTCTAGGTGTTCACTGACGTGACTCCAGCGGCGCCCCCCAATCCGCAGGGAGGCGACCGCGGTGGTGTCCGAGGCGAAGGGGGGCAGCCAGGAGCCCTCTCGGGGCCGGGTCCCTCAGATCTCCATCATCTCCAGCTCTGCATCCTCAAAGCCGTAGAAGGACTCGGTCTCGCTCTCCCCTTCGAAGAGCTGGTGCAGGATCTCGGGGCCGGCCGACTCCTCGCGGGGGCCCCCGTTGGGCCGGCTGGCTGGGTCATCGTCGTCGTCGTGGGGCTCCCGGCCCAGCTTGAGCTGCTCCTCCAGCGAGGCGAGCAGCTCCTCCTGCATGTCGGCGTTGCGGGCCGGCGTGTTGGCCGTGCCGTCGGGGCCGGGCAGCACGCTGGCCACCAGGAAGGACTGCTGGACCAGTTCGGGGCAGTCGGCGATGCCCTCCAGGGCCTCGGCCAGCCAGCAGAGGACCAGCTGGAGGAGGATGTCCGAGTCGCAGGCGCCGTCAGCCATCTCCTTGGCCTGCTCCTTCCACTTCTTGTGCAAGAAGTTCTTCACGGTTCGCTTGATGCACACGTCCAGCGGCTGGAGCTTGGAGCTGCAGCCGGCGGGCACCACGGCCGGCAGCGTGCTGGTGGCGTTCAGCAGAGTGAGGACTTCTTCCGACAGGTGTGTCCGGTGGCAGTCCAGCACCAGCATGCCTTTGCTATTCTGGGCCTCCGCGTGCTTCTGCCACACTTTGGAGGCCCACGTTTCCATGATCTTGTCGTCGTGGTAGCCACTCTCCTTGGCCTCCAGGAGGATGGTCTCCGGCATGCTGGCGGCCTGCTCCACACGGCCCCGGTAGCAGACCAGGGTGGGCAGCACGCTTCCATCGGCCAGGATGGCCAGGACGACGTCGCACCAGGACTCGCCCGTCCCCACCGTCTGCAGGGCGTTCTCCTTGCGGTCGTCGTTGGACAGCACCTCCGCGTCCAGGAAGAGGGATATCTCATCGAGGGCCGCTATCATGGAGAGCGGCAGATCCTGCGTGTGGATTTGCCGCTGCACAAACTCGACGAAGCTGCTGGCACTCTCCTCAACGTCTTTGGGAAGGGGGTGAGCCACCGCCCGGCGGCTGTGTGTGCTGAGGTTGTGCCGCAGCATGAAGCGGACCGCCCACTCGTAGGAGATCTTGAAGCCACCCTCCAGGGAGCGCCCGATCTTGGTGGCCTTCTGAAAGAGGGTCTCCTCGTTGACCGGCATCTGCTGCTCACGTTGCGTCAGGACCCACTCCGCCAGCTTCTCCTCAGCCTCCAAACTCAGGTATTTGCCCTCGGACAAGGAGCCCACGTTCTCCTCCTGGAAGGCCTGGAACTTCCGCAGCCAGCGCCGGATCCGCCTCGGGGGGTTCTTGAAGTGTTCGGCCGCCTGCTCTGTGTTGCAGCACAAGGCAAAGAGGACCACCCGGAGCTTCTTCACTGACAGCTGCTCATTTTTGCTGACTGGCTCGGGTGGTTCCTTTGCCGGCTGCTCCAGCTGCTCCTCCTGCTCCTCCTCTCGGTCTTCTTCTTCGTCCACATTTAAGCACTCTTCCTCCGGGGGAGGGGCGGGCTTCGGGACGGCCTCAGGCTCCACCTCAGGTGCCGCCTCGTTCTTCTCCTCCTCGGGCGGAGGAGATTGTGTGTTCACAGTAGCGGCTTCGCTTGGGGGGAGAGTAGAGGCTGGTGCTGTCACACCTCTGTCCAAAGGCTGGCTGTGCCTTTGAGGGAAGGAAAAAGAGAAAGATCAGACTCGTTCTTTGCAAGGAAAAAGAAACATTCTGCCTGTGGGATGGGTGGCAGATAGGGATGTGCATTCAGTTCGGACGAACCAAAAAACAAACCGAATAATGCCTATTCATTATTTGGGCATTATTAGGGAATCTGATTCAGCTGGCCTAAAAGGGATTCTCCTTTGCTGGGCAGGGAAGGGAAAGTGTTTAAATACCTGCCCTTGCTTCTGGGGCTTGCGCCACCTCAGCAGAGTAACTCCCTGGCCAAGGGAAGGTATGCCTCCCCACTACTTCCAGGGAAGGCACCGGGGTGTGTGTGTGTGTCCCTCCAAGCTTTTCCCAGCTCGCCCGCTTTGGTGGGTGGGCCAAGGAAGGCACAGGGAGGCATTTAAAATGCCTCCCCCCTCAAGTAGCTTGGGGGGCAGCGGGCTCCCATCGCTGAAGGGAAGGCAAACTGCCTTTCCTTCAAGAGTTTGTCACCTCTGCAGCATGACCGGGGGGGGGGGGTGGTTTAAATTTCTTGTAGGCGGTTTGCCCCCGTTGGGGGGGGGGGGGGGGGGGGGGGGGATTTAAACTTTAAACCTCTGTCATGCTGCAGAGGTGGAATGCTCCCTTTACTGAAGGGAAGGCCATTTGCCTTCAGTTCAATGATAGGAAACAGTCCCCATAAGGTATAATTGAGCCAAATAAATTCGGCTTGTCTGATAATTCCTGAATTCGAGAATATTGGCAAATACCAAAAATTTTTGGGTTCGGTAGATCTGAATCCGAAAAAGTCCAATTTTTGGGGGGTGCATACCCCTAGCAGCAGAGCTGCAAAATCTGCCCAATGAGCAACTATGAAAGATTTACCTTGGAAGTGAAGTCCAGGTAGAACCTGTTAGAAAGAGAGAGAGAGAACAGGATGTTAGGATTGCTACAGAAAACAAGGGGTCAATTTGTGCTTAAAGAAACTGGAGCATCTCCTATATGTGGGAAGGCTGAAGAGTCGGGGACTTTTTGGTTTAAACAAGAGAAGACCGAGAAGGGACATGATAGAGGTTTATGAAATTATGCATGAGGTGGAGAGAGTGGACAAAGATACATTTTTATCCCGCTCCCAAAAGAGTAGAACTCGAGGGCATCCAGTGAAGCTGATGGGCAGTAGGTTCAGGACGGACAAAAGGAAATACTTCTTTACACAGTGAGTGATTAAGGGGAAGGCCTCAGCCTCTCTGCCCTGTTGTTGGCCCTCCAGAGCAACTGGTTGGCCACTGTGTGAGACAGGATGTTGGACTAGATGGACTGTTCGTCTGATCCAGCAGGGCTCTTCTTGCGTTCTTATGACCCAATGAGGGGGAGGTCTAAAATGTGAGCCAGGGAGGGCCACAAACTGGGCTTGAAATAACAGGGAGTCTTCTTTCTCTCTTTTTCCTTCCTCGCCTCCTGCGGAAGGTGAGGGACAAGGAGAAGGGAATACTTTCTGGCTTGCTTGCACCACTCAATCATGGTAGTGCCAGGGGAAGACGCAGCAGGGAAAGCCAGGCGGGGGTCTGCGTCTCCTCCAAGCCCTTACCTCGTATTACGATATTGCTGAACTCATGCGAGGGGTTGAAGACCAGGTGCTTGGCCATGGCGTCACCTTCGGACGTTGAGAAGAGACAGGCAGAGCAGGCCAGCCGCACTCCACTAGGAGAGGAGAGAAAAAAGGGGGCCCTGTTTGAAAGTGGTAGGGCTGGGAGCCATGACACGCAGCTGTTCCCAAACTTCACCCCGCTACAGAAGACCCACTCACTGACCATACATCTGGCCCCTGCTGCTGCATGACAGATCCTGTCACAGTGGGAAGCGCTGCCCCCTTTTTTTGTGATTCTTGGGGCGCTCACTAGTATCCTGAGAACTCATTTCAAATATCTTTTTTAAGGATCTGGCATTCATTGCGGTGGACTTGAGAACTGATCCTGATGACGGCATTGAAATGCCTGGGTTAGTTTCGGGCGGGAGGGGAGCCAGATTTGAGTCCAGCAGGTCCGTGAAGACGGACAAGATTTTCGAGGGTAGAATCTTTCAAGAGTCAAAGCAGAGCTTCCACCCAAAAAAGGCTCGTTCGTCTTCAAGGTGCTGCTGGACTCAAATATGGTTATTTTTTTTAAGAGGCCAGTCATATGACAAGCACTTGGGCAACCCCCCAGAACTTTCAAGTCTGAACCTCAGAATTCTCCCCCCTCCAAGGAAAAATCCAAATTTGTCCTGCTTTAAGAAATTAATATTTTAAAAAAGAAAACCACAAGTACAGGCATACACTTGGTATATACTGAACGGGATTCAGCCAAATACACTGAACAGAATATGCTGAACAGCCGAATATACTGAACAGACTTCAGCTGAATACAGATCAGAGATCTGTTTTCAGCTACTTGAAGCAGCTGCGCCCAAATAAAAGCCAACATTATTCGGCTTTTATTTGGGCATGACTCAAATGCCCTCCCTTCACTCTCAGAGACATGCCACAGTTGCAGCGCGACTCTGTGATGGAAGTGATTTAAACATTAAATGCCTTCCCTTCTCTTGCAGTCTTGCCAGAGTGGTGGCAAAACTCCAGGAGGGAAGGGAAGGCATTTAAACTTTAAATAACTTCCCTTTACTTGTGGAGTCATGCCGTGGCAGCAGCACGACTTGGTGAGTGAAATTCTCCATCATGCCCTTTGGGGACAGTCCCAATAGGATATAATGGAGCCGAATAAATCCGGGTTTCCAAATATTGACCCTAATAACAGTAAAATACTGATACTGGTATTCGGGAATACTGGTATTTTCGCGTCCAATAGACCCAAGTCGGGAAAAAACTGGGTTGTGTGTGGGGTTTTTTGCACACCCCAATCACAAGCTTGGGTTGAACCACAAAGATCTACTTTGTGAATGGTGTAGCATTTCCTCTCCTTGCACAAGACCTGCCGTTAAAAAAAAGGGATCGGGGGGGGGGGGGGAATCCCACCATCACCTTTTCTTTTGTTCCTTCATTGTTCTTCCCTGGAACCACTGTTTAATTATTTTAAGGCTTACCTTCAGCTCCTTTAGGATTTTTTTTAGTCTCATCCAGCCCTAAGGTCATAAAATGTTTTGTGTATTCTTACTACCAACACAGCAGTTTTTGACCAGTTTTGGGCATTCTTCCACCCACAAAAAAGCCTGATAATTGCAGTATTGGAATCAGGAGAATACCCTGAACTGGACAGCCAACTCTCAGCAGATCTTGGAAGCTAAGCAGGGCCGGTCCTGGTTAGTACTTGGATGGGAGACCACCAGGGAAGTCCAGGGTCGCGACACAGAGGCAGGCAAGGGCAAACCTCCTCTGTTCTTCTCTTGCCTTGACGTGGATGGCTCAGGCTAGTCTGATCTCATCAGATTTTGGAAGCTAAGCAGGGTCAGGTCTGCCCTAAGGAGACTCGACTTGCCCTTTAGCCACACAGCGAGGAGGCTGAGAAGTCTCTACTTGCAGTTCTATAGCCCCCTTCACAAAAACTACAATTCCCAGGGTTCTTTGGGGTCTAGTACCCAACCACTAAACCAGTCTGAAGCAATGCTCCCTCTAAGCTGTGGAGTCTCGTGAGCAAAGATTCTACTTTGTGAGCTGACTAGCATTCAAGTTGCGAGCGAGCCATTTGGCTACTGCATACATGAGTCTGCTCTGGGGCCCTCCTTCCTGAGCGGAGACAAAAATCTGTGAGCCGGAGTCTAAAAACCTGTAAGCTAGCTCAAACTAACTCAGCTTAGAGGGAACACTGGTCTGAAGGTGTGTGACAAGAAAGAAAGAAAGAAAGAAAGAAAGAAAGAAAGAAAGAAAGAAAGAAAGAAAGACGGGCCCTGCCAGGAAGGCAGCGATGCACTTGGGAGGGATTCTGCCTTACCAGACGGTGTAGTTTTTGAAAGGAAGGAAAGGAAGGAAGGAAGGAAGGAAGGAAGGAAGGAAGGAAGGAAGGAAGGAAGGAAGGAAAGAAAGAAAGAAAGAAAGAAAGAAAGAAAGAAAGAAAGAAAGAAAGAAAGAAAGAAAGAAAGAAAGAAAGAAAGAAAGAAAGAAAGACGGGCCCTGCCAGGAAGGCAGCGATGCACTTGGGAGGGATTCTGCCTTACCAGACGGTGTAGTTTTTGAACAAGGCCAAATACTTCGGACTCTTGCGGGGAACGTGGTTGCTGTTCGGAAGGACAAAGCACAGAACAAAGGCAAAATGTGACCACCGTGATGGACTCGCAGCCTGACCCCGCTCGAAGCCCACCCACCCCCCTTCTGTACCACCCCAGGTCAAGGCCAGGCATTCCAGCCTGCTGGGGTCATGCCCAAGGATCAAACGGTCTTCCCTCTCCAATCCCGAGGAGACACCACCAGATACAAGAGGCTGGCTGCCAGATGGCAGGAGACCCTTTTGCTATACCCCTGTGCCTCTGTAATCAGGGCCGGCTCCAGGTTTCTTTCTACAGTAGGCGAGGCTACCTTCTGGTGTGCTTCTGCAGCAGCTGCCAAGGCGCCCCCACGTAGATCCCGGCCGGCTCCTGCGTCCCCAGGGTCACTTTTCTTCCCCCCCCCCCCAGGCCTTCCTCTTGGGGCGCTCCAGGCCTCCTGGACAGCGCTCAGACGCGCAAGCAGCAGCTGGCCAGTTTCCAGTCCCCTCCCCTCCCGGCGCCAATCGCAGCCCCGTCGGGGTCTTGCAGGGTGACGTCGTCAGCCCCTTTTGGAAGGGCGCAGGGCAGAGGAGACCACGGCGAGGACGGCTCTCTCTCTCGGCTTCGGGAAAGCTGCACGGTGTACCCCCTGCCCCTCCGCCAGGCCTGTCATTTCATCCCGCAGCGCTTACTTGATCATGTGGTTGGCGTAGGCGCGCGAGCAGCAGGTGCTGTAGCGGCAGAGCGAGCAGTGGACGTAGGTGGGGAAGTGGTTGGGGAAATCCGGGATTTCGAAGCTGCACTCCAGGCAGGTCTGTCTGCCGAGGACGCTCCTGCGGACAGAAAGGCACGGAGGGGTCAGGGGCCAGCTGGAAGACGTGGTCGGTCCGATCCTGCTGCGACTGGACGGCACAGTGCGTCGGGGGTGGGGGTCAAATGAATGAGCAAAGAGGAATGATGGGGGGGGCGCATGCTGTCACAATGGGGCCCAGACAAGCTCACGACACTCTGCATGAGCTGCTGGGACCCCCTCTTATGGAAATGAGAGGGGGTCAGGAGTTAAACACACACACGTATCTCATTCCTAAAGGACATATTTGAAAATCCCACGGAGGTTTTTGGCCTGTTAAATATCCCGGCAGGGCTCTTTTTGTAGAAAAAGCTCA
>NW_015169178.1:300364-310991 GCF_001447785.1 Gekko japonicus | reverse complement strand
CTCCTTTGCATGTTAGGCCACACCCCCTAATGTAGCCAATCCTAATGAGTTTCCGCTGTTGGGTGTGGCCTATTATGCTAATGAGTTCCTGCTGGGCGTGGCCAACTCGGGAGCCAGCCGGAACTCCGTTCCTGTGTGTTCCTGCCCAAAAATAGCCCTGTCCCTGGGGATCTGGCAGGATTCACCTAGAATCATCGAATCATAGAGTTGGAAGGGACCTCCAGGGTCATCTAGTCCTACCCCGTGCACAGTGCAGGGCATTCACAAATACCCCCACCCCCACCACCAGTGACCGCTGTTTCACGGCCAGAAAATGACGAAAAATCCCCAGCCTGCTCCCTGACTCCAAAGTGGCAATCGGCTTTTCCCTGGGCGTGTATGAAAGGGCCATGAGAACTAAGCACTGAGGCAACCCTCCCTGCCCTCCCTCTCGCGATCTGCCTTAAATTCACAGAATCAGCAATACTGTCATCCAGCCTCTGCTTGAAAACCTCCAAAGGAGGAGAGCCCACCACCAATGTTCCCTCTAAGCTGTAGAGTCTTGTGAGCAAAAATTCTATTTTGTGAGCTACTGGCATTAAAGCTGTGAGTGAGTGATTTGGCTACTGCATAACTTAGTTTGCTCTGGAGCCACCTCCTTCCTGAGCGAAGACAAAAATGTGTGAGCCGGAGGCTAAAAAACTATGAGCTGGCTCGCACTCACTCAGCTTAGCGGGAACACTGCTCTCCAAGGAGATGGTCTCCATAACCGCTCTGTCAGGAGGTTCTTCCTCAAAACTCTTCTGATTTAATTTCAACCCGTTGGTTCTGGTCCGACCTTCTCGGGCAACGGAAAACGACTCCACCCCGTCCTCTAGGCACCTCCCCCTTGGGAAAAGCTCAGCTAACAGAAAGCGGTGTTGCCCCTTTGGACTCTTGGAAGGACCCAGGGAAAGGAAAGTGCTCAAGGGAGCAAAACTTCTCTAGGCCTGGGGGGGGGGGTCCCCGACCTGCTCAAGCCTGTGGGCACCTCTGGAATTTTCTGACGTACATTGGTGGGTGCAACCTCAACATGGCCGCCATGGAAGACGGAGCCAGTCACAAAACGTCAGGGAGTGCGGTTATACATAACGCTAACAGTAAGGCCCCGGCCTCTCTGCCCTGTTGTTGGCCCTCCGGAGGAACTGGTTGGCCACTGGGTGAGACAGGAGGCTGGACTAGATGGCCCCTCCCTGGTCTGACCCAGCAGGGCTCTTCTGAGGTTCCTTTCAGGGGAAGGCCTCGGCCTCTCTGCTCTGTTGTTGGCCCTCCGGAGGAACTGGTTGGCCACTGGGTGAGACAGGAGGCTGGACTAGATGGCCCCTCCCTGGTCTGACCCAGCAGGGCTCTTCTGAGGTTCCTTTCAGGGGAAGGCCTCGGCCTCTCTGCTCTGTTGTTGGCCCTCCGGAGGAACTGGTTGGCCACTGGGTGAGACAGGAGGCTGGACTAGATGGCCCCTCCCTGGTCTGACCCAGCAGGGCTCTTCTGAGGTTCCTTTCAGGGGAAGGCCTCGGCCTCTCTGCTCTGTTGTTGGCCCTCCGGAGGAACTGGTTGGCCACTGGGTGAGACAGGAGGCTGGACTAGATGGCCCCTCCCTGGTCTGACCCAGCAGGGCTCTTCTGAGGTTCCTTTCAGGGGAAGGCCTCGGCCTCTCTGCTCTGTTGTTGGCCCTCCGGAGGAACTGGTTGGCCACTGGGTGAGACAGGAGGCTGGACTAGATGGCCCCTCCCTGGTCTGACCCAGCAGGGCTCTTCTGAGGTTCCTTTCAGGGGAAGGCCTCGGCCTCTCTGCTCTGTTGTTGGCCCTCCGGAGGAACTGGTTGGCCACTGGGTGAGACAGGAGGCTGGACTAGATGGCCCCTCCCTGGTCTGACCCAGCAGGGCTCTGCTTATATTCCTATGAATCTAATTACCAAACTAGTATCGTCTACTCTGGCTGGCAGCGGTTCTCTCTCGCCACCTTCCACCTGGTCTTTTTCCAACGAGAGATGCTGGGAGTCGACTGGACCCGAGACTTTCTATATTCCAAGCAGAGGCGTTACCACTCAGCCACCCCCTCCCCGTTTGTGTGGCGTCCCTACCGGCTAGAACGCGACCCCGTGGATTAACAGTTTCATCCACCCTGAGAGAGAAAGGCGAGGAGAAAAACTGGGCCATCTAAGACATTCAATGACACTCCTCAACACCACCAGGGCAAAACAAGACTTCTTTTAAAAAACAACCCCAGTATTTTAGCCTGAAATTGCGTGAGCGGTTCTGACATTTTCCTGACAGCTTTCTTCTGGACGTTCCTCTGGAGTGGCGGGTACGGGAAGTTGGGCTGAGGGTCTGAAGAAGCCGACATCAAGGTGGAGTCCTGCAGGAAGCCGGGGGACATGTCGTTGGAAGAAAGGGGTACCGACCGGGGCTGACCCCTGGAGGCCCGAATGGTCACCTGCAGTGGAGCACAAAGGGGAGAGATGTAACAAGCTGGCAAAGCCTCTTCCCGGAGGAGGGAAAGGAACCCTGCAAAAAACACAGCACCTTAGATTTTGGCTAAAGCTGCCTGCATTCTACAGTGGGGGTGTCAAACGTGTGGCCTGGGGGCCGGATTAGGCCCCCAGAGGACCTCTTATCAGGCCCGCAGTGGAACTGCCTGTCTTGGGCTGCTTCTTCCAGTTCTTCTGCTGCTGCTGCATCATCGTAGGTTTGCAGCTTACAGATACACACCTGGACAGCATGCTCAAGATTGCAATGGCACAGGCATTTTGATGCAATAATTCAGAGCAAGAGGTGTCAGTGATCAGAGACTGTTAAATGAACAAAACATTGCAAGAGTGCTGATGTTTTAATTTTAAGTAAATTTTTTATGTAAAAAAAAACCACCTTTGTGTTTGTGTCCTTTATAAAGTTTGTATCTCCGCTACCTGGCGTTACATTTTATGACACGCATGGCTTGGCCTGACAAGGTCTCATTTATGTCATATCCAGCTCTCATAACAGATGAGTTCGACACCCCCTGCTCTAGAAGGCAAGCTCTGCAGTGGCACTGCCAAACCACCATAGGCCCCCCCCCCCCACGCCAGCTGCTTGTACCTTGGTGCCCGGCTTCAGACCCTCCAGTTGCTTGGGCTTGCGGAACGTTTTATGGTGCTGTAGCTTGTGCTCGATTTTGTCCTTGGCAAAGAGAAACTGAAGGCGGCACTTGTTGCAGTTTTTTTTGCTCTTCTTCCGCAAAAGGGGAGGGGGGGGGGGAGAAGGAAGATGCCCCCACGGGGAGCGTGAATAAAGAGCCCGGCAGGAAGGCAAAACGGTGGCATGCCAAATCTCGTTTTCCCCCCTGGTAGGCAGAGAGGCAGGACCACACTCAGGTTTTTGTGCATCTCACAGGCGGAGAGCACATAAACAAACATGAACTGGACCATCGGTCCTCTAGATCCCTCTCCCCCTTCCAAAACCCTGGCTTGCGGCATGATGCAGCAGCAGAAATGGGGGGGAAAGAGGAAGGAAGGGCAAAAGCAGCTAGTGGAATGGTAAGATGGATCGGGCGCAATTGGGGGAGTAAGAACGTAAGAACATAAGAGAAGCCAATGTTGGATCAGGCCAGTGGCCCATGCAGTCCAGCACTCTGTGTCATACAGTGGCCAAAAATATGCCCTGTTGCTGGCCCTCCAGAGGAACTGGTTGGCCCCTTTGTGAGGCAGGATGCTGGACTAGAGGGACCCTCACTGGTCTGATCCAGCAGGGCTCTTCTGATGTTCTTATCAGGGGAAAGGCCTCGGCCTCTCTGCCCTGTTGCTGGCCCTCCAGAGGAACTGGCTGGCCCCTGTGTGAGACGGGAGGCTGGACTGGATGGACCCTCACTGGTCTGACCCAGCAGGGCTCTTCTGAGGTTCTTCTCAGGGGAAGGCCTTGGCCTCTCTGCCCTGTTGTTGGCCCTCTAGAGGAACTGGCTGGCCCCTGTGTGAGACAGGATGCGGGACTGGATGGACCCTCACTGGTCTGACCCAGCAGGGCTCTTCCAATGGTCTTCTCAGGTGCAGGCCTCGGCCTCCCTGCCCTGTCGCTGGGCCTCCAGAGGAACTGATTGAGGCCACTGTGTGAGACAGGAGGCTGGACTGGATGGACCCTCCCTGGTCTGACCCAGCAGGGCTCTTCTGATGTTCTTCTCAGGGGAAGGCCTCGGCCTCTCTGCCCTGTTGTTGGCCCTCCAGAAGAACTGGTTGACCACTGTGTGAGACGGGATGCCGGACTGGATGGACCCTCACTGGTCTGACCCAGCAGGGCTCTCCTGAGGTTCTTCTCAGGTGCAGGCCTCGGCCTCTCTGCCCTGTTGTTGGCCCTCCAGAGGAACTGGCTGGCCACTGTTTGAGACAGGATGCTGGACTAGATGGACCCTCACTGGTCTGACCCAGCAGGGCACTTCCGATATTCTTATTCCATCTCCTTCAAGATGTACAAAATCAAATTCTCCCTTCTACGTGGCTAAGAAACAGCAAACCTTAAACTCAGCATCCTGATCTCTGGCGGCCCAAGTCTTGCGCGGGCTGAGCAGCGTGTACCCAGAGAGACGCCCACCGCTTGGTCGGGCAGTGCCCGGGCAGCGCTGCTTTACCTGGTGCCTCATGAAGTGCTGCTGGAAAGCGTTGCCGTTCTTGAAGACCTTGAGGCAGTACGGGCAGAGGAGATGCCGCGTGTCCTCGTGCACCATCCGGAAATGGCTGTCCACCTCTGAGTAGAGCGAGGAGCGGTACTGGCAGACCTGGGGGTGGGGGAGACGACAGCAGAGGGGTGTTGAAGGCCAGAGCCGGTGGGCGAGAAGGAAGCAGGGTGGCCTGGTAAAAAACCCTCAAGAGTTTAATCAGGGTCGCTCTCTCCCCACCCCCCTCACTGCTGTTCTGTGACGGGAAACTGAGACAGCGCGGTGCAGCGGTTACAGTCTCGGAGTAAGATCTGGGAGTCCTGGGTTATTCCTCTGCCTAAGAAGCTCGCTGGGTAAATAGTAATAATAATGATGATCAGGAGGAGGAAGAGGAGGAGGAGGAGGAGGAGGAGAAGGATAGGAGGAGGAGGAGGGGGAAGGAGGGGGGGAGTGGGTGGGGCTGAGAGAACTCTGACACAAACTGCTCTTTTTCAAGAACAGCTGTGCCAGAGCTTGTGACTGACCCAAGGTCACATCAGCAGGTGCAAGTGGAGGAGTGGGGAATCAAACCCGGTTCTCCCAGATTAGAGTCCACACACTTAACCACTACACCAAACTGGCTCTCATATTGTATGGCATTTTGTGTAGAATAGCCAGGAGATCCTAAAATTGTCTGGCAGCTGGGAGTTTTGACTCTTTCAGTGTTATGCACCACTAGGTGGCGAGCTAACTTGTTTTTCATAGAATAGAATCCTAGAATTGCAGAGTCGGAAGGGGCCCTACAGGCCATCTGGTCCGACCCCTTGCTCAATGCAGGGTCAGCCTAGAGCATCCCTGACAAGGGTTTGTCCAGCCGCTGCTTGAAGACTGCCAGTCAGGGGGAGCTCACCACCTCCCGAGGCAGATGATTCCACTCTTGCACGAAAAGTTTCTCCTAAGATCCAGCTGGTACCTTCCCACCCTTAATTGAAACCCATGACTGAGAGTCCTCTCCTCTGCTGCCAACAGGAACAGCTCCCTGCCCTCCTCTAAGGGACGGCCCTTCAAATATTTCAAGAGAACCATCGTGTCCCCCCCCCCCAACCTCCTCTTCTCCTGACTGAACACTTCCAAGTCCCTCAAGCCTTTCCTCACAGGGCTTCCTGGTCTCCAGGGCCCCGATCGTCCTCGTCGCTCTCCTCTGCACCCGCTCCATTCTGTCCACATTGTTTTTGAAGTGAGGCCTCCAGAACTGCACACAAGACTCCAGGTGTGGCCTGACCAATGCACTGTACAGCGGGGCTATGATATCTTGTGATTTGGATATTACACCTCTGTCGATACACCCCCAGGACTGCATTAGCCTTTTTTGCTGCTGCGTCACACGGGCTGCTCATATTTAACTTACGGTCCACCCGTACCCCAAGATCTTCTTCACACAATACCCAGACAACAGGAGACTAGCCACGACCAACCCTGTTTAGCTTCTGAGATCTGATGCAAGAGTCTCCTCTTTTAATCAGGGAAAGACACTGCCATTAGTGGAACAGAGCTGTGGGATCCCACCCCACCAGCTATACACAGTGCCCCTACAATGGCCATCTAAGATCCACAGAAGGCATCTGTTGGAACCATTAAGAAGAAGAGTTGGATTTATATATCCCGCCCTTCATTCGGCATCTCAGAGTGGCTTACAATCTCCTTCCCTCCCCCTCCCCACAACAGACCACACCCTGTGAAGTAGGTGAGGCTGAGAGAGCTCTTTCCAGAACTGTCCTTGAGGGAACAGCTCTGATAGAACTATGGCTAGCCCAAGGTCATCCAGCAGCTGCAAGTGGAGGAGTGGGGAATCAAACCCGGTTCTCCCAGATTAGAGTCCGCGCACTTAGCCAGGACAACAAAGTGGCTCCGGGAAACTCGCGTAACAGTTATTTGGTTTAATCACGTAATCCTGGCAGGGGGCTGGTTTGACTTTTGAGTGAGAGCTCAATGGGACCTCCATGGATAGCAGCAGTCCTCCCCTGAACAACACAGGCTGCGAAGAAGAAGAGGAGGAAGAAGAAGAGGAAGAGGAAGAAGAGGAGGAAGAGGAAGAGGAAGAAGAAGAGGAGGAGGAAGAAGAGGAGGAAGAAGGGGAGGAGGAAGAGATTGGATTTATACCCTGCCCTTCACTTTGAGTTTCCGAGGGGCTTACAAACTCCTTTCCCTTCCCCTCCCCACAACAGACACCCTGTGAGGTGGGTGGGGCCGAGAGAGCTCTTGACAGAAACCGCTCTTTCTCAAGAACAGCTCTGAGAACTATGGCTTGCCCAAGGCCATCCAGCCAGGTGCAAGTGGAGGAGTGGGGAATCAAACCCGGTTCTCCCAGATTAGAGTCCGCGCACTTAACCACCACACCAGACTGGGAAAGGGAAGGGGAAGAGAGAGAGAGAGAAAGAGAGAGAGCGAGGCGGAAAGAAAGCAAATAAATGGGGAGGGAGGGAGAAAGAAAGCAACCTTCATTTTAAATGTCTTTTCCAACCCCTCCACTCCTTCACACCAGCTGGCTTGGCTTGGAGAAGGGATTTAAAGAGACATATGCCTTCTCCAAGCTGCTGGTGGTGGGGGCTTTGAGAAGTAGAAGAAGAGGAGGAGACTGGATTTATACCCCGCCTTTCACTACCCAAAGGTGTCTTCACAAACTCCTTTCCCTTCCCCTCCCCACAACAGACACCCTGTGAGGTGGGTGGGGCTGAGAGAGCTCTTGACAGAAACTGCTCTTTTTCAAAGGACAGCTGTGCCAGAACCATGGCTTGCCCAAGGTCATCCAGCCAGGTGCAAGTGGAGGAGTGGGGGAATCAAACCCGGTCCTCCCAGATTAGAGTCTGCACACTTAACCACTACACCAAGCTGGCTACACCAATAACAGGCAGGACAGCTTCCAGGAGCTGAGGAGGGAGGGCTGTGTGTGTCACTGGAGCAATTCCTGCCCCAAACAGGAAGTCAGTCTAGGCTGGACCCAGTGAGGCAATCAAGTGGATCTCAGAGTGGTTCAAACCAAGGACTGCGAATCGACTCTGTTAGCGAAGGTGGAAGGAGCCTTCCTCTGACGTGGGATGCTTGCGAAGAGCATCTTGCGTCAGGTGGAGGGGCTCTGTCTGCTGCAGACAAGCGCCTCTCCCGAAGGATCCAGCCCCCCCCCCCGGCTTCCCACCACGAGCCTTCCCCGTACCTGGCAGACGTAGGGCATCTCTCCTGGCTTGTGGGTGTCCTTCATGTGCTGCAGGAACATGGGCTCGCTCTCAAACGCCCACTCGCAGATTTTGCATTTTGCTGGAACAGAGAGGAAACACGTCATCTTCCTGGGAAGGGAGCGCCCCACAGAATTAGACCAGGGTAGGATCCTGGTTCGGAGGCTGCTGTCAGGAGAGGAACTGTGAGCCTACAGGAGGGCTTAGGGCCGGGTGTCAAACATGAGGCCCGGGGGCCGGGTCAGGCCCGCAGTGGAGCTGGCTCTCTCCTGCTTCCAGTTCTGCTGCTGCATCGTCGCTCGCTTCGCCAGACTCTGTTAATCGCTTGGCCATTTTCATGTCGATAAATCAAAAATAGGTTTGCCGCTTACAGAGCTAATGTTTTAAGCACGTTTTTAAGTAAAAAAAAACCCAACCCTTTGTGTTTCTGTCCTTTATAAAGTTTATATCTCCGCTACCGGGCATTACATTTTATGGCACACAGCAAGGTCTCATTTGTGTCAGATCCGGCCCTTGTAACAAATGAATTCGACACCCCTGGCTTAGGTCATCCTAGGAGGATCCTTGCCAGTGGCACACTGACATCGCTTCCTGCATGCACAGAAGCAACAGCACTGTGTCTGCAGCAATCCTGGGGACACTCTGGCATTTGGGCAAAACTCTATGGTTCAACCACAATGTTTTGTACAAATAGCGCACCAAAAAGTGATGTCGGTGCTTCACCGGCAATCCTGGGGACTCTCTGGCATTTGAGCAAAACTCTCAAAGGATTTGACTACAGAATTCTGCACAAATGCCAGAGCATCCCCAGCCATGTGCTGATGTCACTTCCTGTGAGCACCGGAAGTGACATCAGTGTGTCACGAGCAATGATGGGCACGATCTGGGATTTGAGCACAGTCCCGAGCGTCCCCCCCGGCAATCCCATGGTGTCACTTCTGGGCACACAGGAGAGTGATGTCAGCATACTGGGACGCTGCTAATGTCCTCCAGTTTTTGCACCATTTCCCTCCCACTGGCCAGCCGAAAGGGGCACCCACATGTGGCTATTAGCCACAAGATACAGATGGAACACTCTGGGGCAAGGGATGCTCTGTCTTTGTGGTGCTTGGGGGGGGCAAGACTGGGAGGGCTTCTGGAGTTCTGGTCCAGCTGGTGGACCTCCTGATGGCACCTGGGTTTTGGCTACCGTGTGACACAGAGTGTTGGACTGGATGGGCCGTTGGCCTGACCCAACATGGCTTCTTACATGGAGCAGAGGTCCATTAGTGGCTCTTAGCCACAAGGTATAGAGGTAACACTCTGTCTGGGGCAGTGATGCTCTGTCTTCGTGGTGCTTGGGGGGGGGGCAAGAGTGGGAGGGCTTCTAGTGTCCTGGCCCCACTGCTGGACCTCCTGATGGCCCCTGGTATTTTTGGCCACTGTGCGACACAGAGTGTTGGACAGGATGAGCCATTGGCCTGATCCAACAGTGGCTTCTCTTACGTTCTCATATGGAGCAGAGGTCCATCAGTAACTAGTAGCCACAAGATACAGATGGCTCTATCTGGGGCAAGTGATGCTCTGCCTTCTTGGTGTTTGGGGGGCAAGAGTGGGAGGGCTTCTGGTGTCCTGGCCCCACTGCTGGACCTCCTGGTGGCCCCTGGGCTTTGGCCACTGTGTGACACAGAGTGTTGGACTGCATGGGCCATTGGCATGACCCAACACTGGCTTCTCTTGTGTTCTTATGTCTGGGGCAGTGATGCTCTGTCTTCTTGGTGCTTGAAGGGGGCAAGAGTGGGAGGGCTTCTGTAGTTCTGGCCCCACTGGTAGACCTCCTGATGGCCCCTGGGTTTTGGCCACTGACACAGAGTGTTGGACTGGATGGGCCATTGGCCTGATCCAGCATTGGCTTCTTATGTTTGGGGCAGTGATTCTCTGTACTCTTGGTGCTTGGGGGGGCGGGAAGTGTGTGAGGGCCTCTCTGGGGTTCTGTCAGCGAGCTGCCATGGACTTCTGTGTGACCCTGCAGACTCCGGCTGGAGTCCCCCCCCCTCCCCGCTTCTGCTGCCAGGCTTCAGATTATATCTCCCTGTTGCTTTGACTGAGCTCGTTAGATGCATTCCTTTTCATGTCTGCTCGGTCTGCTTTGTAACTAGATAACACCAAGGTCGGGCTGGAGGTTTGACGGAGTGAGGAACTGCTTTAATTAGTAGGCATGAGAACTGTAGTATGTTTATGCTATGGACCGTTTCGTTCCCAGGGATGGCTGGGCGGCAAAGTCGCCCCATTGGATGTGGTCATCTTTGAGTTTGTTTATTACATTGTACCCCAGTAGTAAGTTTCATTCTTAACAATCCTATTGTTCCTGATCTACCATCGCTTTTCAATAAACGCTTCTTTGCTAAAGCAAACGTGGATTTATTCGACTGCCTGGGGTCTGGACAGGTTCTGACCCTGCCGGTGGACCTAGTGATGGCGGACCCCTTCGTTCAATACCCCCCCTTGCAGCACTTGTGGGTGCAGGAGAGGGCGGCGGCCAATGAGGCGACCACTCCGCCCTCCCTCCGCCCTGCCGCCCAACCACGGGGCGAGGCGGGACTTACTGGTCGACTCGTAAGGGCTGTGCACGTTCTCCAGGTGGCACTGCAGCTGGAAGGGAGTGTTGAACTGCCGGTAACAGTGCTGGCAGATGGTGTGGACGTCCACTTCCCCGTTCTGCTGATCCAGTTCGACGTGGTGCTTCATGTGGTTCATAAACCTGGGGAGGGGGGGGGAGAGAAAACAAAAATGCCAACGCT
>NW_015169178.1:291254-300320 GCF_001447785.1 Gekko japonicus | reverse complement strand
ACGCTGCCGCTTCTCCCTTCATCTCGAACACCAGCCCGCAAGCCCACCTTCCCCGTGGCTTAGAATCCCCACTGGAGAGGCATGGTGGAATGGTCCTACTATGGCCAACCAAGACAGAATTCCCTAGGGTTTTTTTTTTTTTGGTGTATGTGTAAAGATTCCAGTTTTTAAAGATTCATTTGTGAAGATAGAATCATAGAATGTTAGAGTTCGAAGGGAACTTGCCGGTCATCTAATCCAACCCCCTGCAGTCTGCAGGAGCATAGCCGAAAGACGGCCCTACACACCAGCACCCTACAACATACCCGAAAGATGGTCGTCCAGCCTCTGCTTGAAAACGTCCAGTGAAGGAGCCTCCACCACCTCCCGAGGCAGTCTGTCCCACTGCTCAACCACTCTCACAGTTAGGAAGTCTCTCCCGATAATTAGCCGGTATCGCCTCCACCCATTAGATCCAGTCTTGCAACCCGGAGCAAGAGAGAATAGATCTGCTTCATCTTCTGCATGACAGCCCTTCAAATACTTGAAGACTGCAATCATGTCCCCTCTAAGCCTTCTCTTTCCCAGGCTAAACAGACCCAACTCTTTCAGCCTTTCCTCGTAAGACTTGGATTCCAACCCTCTCACCAACCTGGTTGCCCTCTTCTGGACACGCTCAAGCTTGTCAACATCCTTTCTAAAATGTGGTGCCCAAAACTGGACACAGGACTCCAGGTGAGGCCTGACCATAGCAGAACAGAGCGGAACTACCACCTCCCGTGATCTGGACACAATGCTTTTCTGTTAATGCATCCTAAGATTGCATTCGCTTTCTTCACAGCCACATCGCCCTGCAGGCTCATGTTTAGCTTGTGATCAACCAGAACACCCAGATCCCTTTCACATGTGCTGCTGTCAAGCCAAGTCCACTTGTTCCAGAGGGCAGCTGTTGTTTGTCTGCGGCAGGACAGACAGACTTGCATCCAGTAGCACCTTAAAGATAAAAGTTTCCCCTTGCTCAAGAGCCGGTCGAATCCGACTCTAGGGGTGCGGTGCTCATCTCCGTTTCCAAGCCGAAGAGCAAGCGCTGTCCGAAGACATTTCTGTGGTCATATGGCCGGCATGACTAGACGCCGAGGCGCACGGAACAACTGTAACTGGTGATCTTTGAGTGGTCATCTGTGCATTCACACCCTTGGGATATACTGCGCCTGCGCTGACCTTCTCGGTACCGGTAGCTAGCAAAAGGGATTTTCGCGCCTCTCCCAGGTCACGCGCCGGCTCCACTGCGCATGACCAAGGAGGGGCACGCAGATCCCGCCAGTTCCTTCTGACCGCCGCCCAACAGCCTTCAAAGAAACAAGATGAAGGGCCGAGAGCAGAGGGGAAGGAGGGCGGGTGGTGTGAATGCACAGATGACCACTCGAAGATCACCAGTTACAGGTAAGCAACCTGTCTATCTTCTTCGTGGTCTCTGTGCATCACACCCTTGGGAGAATAGCAAGCAATAACTCTTACCTGGAGGAGGGGCCGAGGCCCTACATCTGCGCCGTCTGCAATATAGACCGACCCAACGCCACACGACGAGAAGACCGGACATCAAGGGCATAATGCTTCACGAAGGTGAGCGGAGTAGCCCAAGTCGCAGCGTTGCAGATGTCCTCCAACGGCATACCTCGCAGGAAAGCTGTGGAAGTTGCTACCGCCCTCGTAGAATGGGCGCGAAGCTGACCTGGAAGAGGTTTCTTAGCCAAAGCGTAGCATAGCTTGATCACCTCCACAATCCATCTCGACAGCCTCTGGGAAGAGATCTTCTTCCCTTGGGAGGGCATACTGTGAGCAACAAACAAAGCTGGAGACTGGCGAAAAGACTTAGTCCTGCCCAAATAGAACAACAACGCTCTCTTAACATCCAGAGAATGCAATTTCCGTTCCTCTTCATTAGCAGGAGACGGGAAAAATGATGGCAGAACTACATCTGAACGTAAATGAAATTCCGAAACAACTTTCGGTAAAAAGGAGATGTCCAAAGACAATGAAACCCCATGTGGGGAAAAACTTAAGTATGGTGGATCACACCTCAGAGCAGACAATTCGCTGACCCGACGAGCAGAGGTAATGGCCACCAAAAACGCAGTCTTGAGTGACAGCAATTTTAGAGAGCAAGTGGCCAATGGCTCGAAAGGTTTTCCCATCAAAAAACGCAAAACTAAAGCCAAATCCCAGGCCGGGGTTGGAGGACGACGGGGAGGGTACAGGCGAATAAGGCCTTTACAAAACTGTTTTGTCTGAGGATGCGAGAAAACTGAAAACCCATCAACAGATGGATGAAAAGCTGACACCGCAGCTAAATACACTTTAACCGACGAAAAACTGAGACCCAAGTCCATTCTGGACAAAATAAATGCAAAAATAGACCTCAAATCCACTGGCGGAGGAGGTAGATTTGAGGAATTCAAATACTGCAGGAATAGATTCCACTTCCTTGTGTAGGAAGTCCGAGTAGACAGTTTACGACAGTTCAACAAGACATCATTGATACGAGCGTCCATCACTGAAAGCGTATTTCCCACAGAGTCAGCTTGAGACTCAGAGGATCGTAGTGAAGGACCTGGCCCTCCTGAGCCTGGAGGAGATCCAACTCCTGCGGCAGGTGTACAAAGGATCCCTTGGCTAACCTCAACAGTGTCGGGAACCAAACTTGCCGAGGCCACCAGGGGGCTACTAGAAGACAATGGGGCTTGTCGTGTTGTATTTTCACCAACACCCTGTGAAGCAGCGGAATCGGAGGAAATAGGTACAGAAAGTTGTGAGCCCACGATATCAACAGGCCGTCCCCCAGTGACAGAGGGTCCAACCCCGCTCTGGAACAAAACATGGGACACTTCTTGTTGAATCGAGTTGCAAAAACATCGATGTGGGGATGTCCCAGACGTTGAAAAAGAGGGAGGAGATACTTTGAATTCAGCTCCCAATCGTGGTCCGATGCTCCTCCTCTGCTCAGGAAATCTGCTTGCTGGTTCAAAGTTCCTGGCAGATGGGCAGCTTGGAGAGTGATATTCCGATGAAGGCACTCTTCCCATATGTCCATAGCTAGCCTGCAAAGGGATCTGGACACTGTCCCGCCCTGGCGATTGATATAAGCCATTGCAGTTGTATTGTCCGTAAATATTAACACAGCTTTCCCTGCAACCTGTTTGTGCAAGGATCTGAGGGCAAATTTTACGGCCAGCAGTTCCAGATAGTTGATGTGATGACGTTTCCAAAGGGGCTGCCATGGAGCACCCACACAAGTGTCGTCCGTATGAGCACCCCAACCCCACAGGGAGGCGTCTGTGGTGATCGACATCACGGGAACAATCGGTTGGAACGGTGCACCCGCCAGCAAATTGGTGTCCACGAGCCACCACTGCAGGGAGGTAAGGACCTGAGGAGGCACGACTAGTCGAAGACTTGGGGGGTGAAAGGAGGGGCGAAATTTCTTTAGAAACCAAAGCTGCAACGGACGCATGCGAAGGCGTGCACACTCGATCACAGAGGTGGTGGCTGCCATGAGACCCAGGATCCGCTGAACGTGGACTGCTGATGTCACATTGGATCGGAACAAACGTCGAATTTCCAGACGAATGGTATCTGCCCGTTGGCGAGGAAGGTAGGCCCGAGTGGCCAGGGAATCTATGACAGCTCCTATGAACTGCACGCGAGTTGCAGGTTGCAGCATGGATTTCTGCAAATTGACTAGAATTCCAAGGGAGGATAGGGTCGACAGTGTAATGGTGATGTGCTGAAGGAGACAGTCCTTTGAATCTGCCACCATTAACCAGTCGTCTATGTACGGAAAAATCTGAATGCCCTGAAGACGAAGGTGGGCGACGACAACCACCATTACCTTCGTGAAAACCCTGGGGGCGGTAGAGAGCCCGAAGGGGAGGGCTTTGAATTGATAATGGTCCTCTCCGACCGTGAATCTGAGGAATTTTCTGTGACGAGGATGGATGGAGACGTGAAAATAAGCGTCTTTGAGATCTAAAGTGACCATCCATGTCCCTGGAGGCAGGAGTGGTAAAATACTTTGCAAAGTGGTCATACGAAACTTTTTGTAAACAATGAATCGATTGAGAAATCTTAGATCCATAATTGGACGAAGTCCTCCGTCCTTCTTGGGGACCGTGAAATATCTGGAATAAATCCCGTGGCAACGATCTGCCGCCGGGACTATCTCTATAGCGTTTTTCAGTGACAGAGATCGTACTTCTTGCATCAGGACAGGTGACGTTGGAGTTCCGACGAAATGGGAAATTGTGGGGATTTGAGAAAACTCTATGAGATAGCCATCTCTTATTATAGAGTGAACCCATTTGTCTGTAGAAATGTCCAGCCATGCGTGAAGAAAGGGAGCGAGGCGAGTATGAGCAGTAAGGCTGAAGTCAAAGCCCCTGTTTGGGATTCTTGGGAAACTTCGACTTATAGGCACCCGATGATTGTCCTTTATTCTTAGGGGGAAAAGACCTTGACTGAGAAGAGGGAGGTCTTTGCCATTGATCCGTAGGCGATTTGTTGTACGGTTGTCTAGAAGACCAAGATTGTCTAGGCCATTGCTTGGTCTTAGGGTATTTAGTTGGGGGAGAGATTCCCAGACTTTTAGACGTCTTGATACTCTTATCCATTTCCTGTAATACCGTATCAGTGGTGGAACTAAACAGTCCAGAGCCTTCAAAAGGAAGGTCCTCCACCGACGATCTGGTATCATATGGCAATGAGGAGGAACGGAGCCAGGCATGTCTGCGTAGGGCTACGGAAGTTGCTAGAGTCTTGCTAGCAGATTCCAAGGAATGCTTGGCAGCACTAATTTGATGTCTAGCCAGTACCATCCCTTCATTTTGAAGCCTCTTAATCTGAGGCTGACATTCCTTTGGTACATGTGGAAGGAAGTCGTTTAAGCGTTTCCACAAATTGAACTGATAGCGGCCCATGCAGGCTGCATAATTTGCCGTTTTAATGCCCATTGCACCGACAGTGTAAAATTTTCTGCCCACCGAGTCCAACTTCTTTCCTTCCTTATCTGATGGCGTTGAGTGACTCGATTTTCCTTTCGTGGACGACGATACGACCAAAGAATTGGGTTTAGGATGCGTGTATAGAAACTCAGCCCCAGATTCTTGGATCTTGTACATGTGATCCAGACGTTTATTGGATACAGTAATGGAGGCTGGATGGGTCCAAAAGTCCTTAGTAGTTTGTAAGAGGACTTTTGTCATTGGAAGAGCCACAGAAGGCGAAGTGTTGGAATGCATAATGTCAAAAACATTGTCATCCACGAAACTGGCAACGAGAGTAGGAGTCATAGACAGGTCCAACGCCATACGTTGAACAAAGTCTCCATATGACTTAACATCCTCTGATGGAGAAATAGGCAGATCCGCTTCCACATCCTGTGGGGTGGATTGTATGTTCACGTCCTCTATATGTTCAGAGGAGTCGTCTGAATCGGAGGATACATTGGATGGTTCCGGGGATGATCCGGGTAATTCCGGTTGATGCGTTGTCGGCATGTTGACCGGGGGTGCAGCCGGGTCTGGTGGATGTATCGGCATGGACTGCTTCGATACCGAGGATCGATCCCGAAACTGCGAGATGCGGGATGACACCGATTGACGATCCCAGTCAGGTGGAGGTGGTGGAGGAAAAGCCCATGGGTATGGGTATCGGCTTCCATACAAGTAATGCCACTGTCTCTCATCCCAGGTTAAAGTAGGGGATGCCGGTCGGTGTCGATCATCGACTCCACGTTCCGGGGAAGCATGAGAGGATTGACGACTCGACATATCAGATTGCGACTGATTTGTCTGCTGAGTAAGGTCGATGTCGAGATCTGAACCAATCAGGTGATGAGGTTCTTGCGTGAGATCTCGACCTTGACTAGCTGAAACCTTATGGACTTTCGACTTGTCCGTTTTAGGTTTCTTCGACTGCTGTGAGTCTTTGCCCTGCTTCCGGATCTTGGAAGGTACGGCATCAGATATCCCCTGCTTCCGGATCTTGGAAGGTACGGGGTGGTCTTTTATCGGCGTCGATCGTTTCGGTGCCGAAGCATCGATTGCGACCGTCGACGTCGATGGTCCCGAAACGGGAGGACAAGTGTCCGCAGCCAGGGTGGACATCGAGGCGTGCCCGGACGTGTCCAACGGCGAAGACGACTGTGGAGATAGCGCCTTCTCCATCAAAGCCAAGTGCAGACGAGCTGCCATGTTTTTTCTCGTCTGGTTCGAGAATTTCTGGCAATGTCCGCACTTAGAAACACAGTGCGACTCCCCTAAACAGACGAGGCAAAGCGAATGCCCGTCGGTGGGAGATATTTTAAGGCCGCAAGTCTTACACCGTTTGAAACAACCCCACCGCGGGGCCATAGGCCAGCGGAGGGGGAAACGTTAAAGACAAGGAACAAACACACCGAAGAAAAACTCTCACTACAAAAAACAAAATAAAGAAAAGGAAACTAACTAAACGCAAGTTTAGCAGAAAGTTAGGTACTTAACAGACCGAAGCAGAAGGCGTCCTACCAGCGCGGCGGTCAGAAAAGAACTGGCGGGATCTGCGTGCCCCTCCTTGGTCATGCGCAGTGGAGCCGGCGCGTGACCTGGGAGAGGCGCGAAAATCCCTTTTGCTAGCTACCGGTACCGAGAAGGTCAGCGCAGGTGCAGTATATCCCAAGGGTGTGATGCACAGAGACCACGAAGAAGATCTGTTAGATTCCCACCAAAGCTGTACCTATTTATCTACTTGCGATTTCTTGCTTTTGAACTGCTAGGTTGGCAGGAGCTGGGGCCAGAGACGGGAGCTCACTCCGTCATGCAGCACTCGGGTCTGAAACTGCTGAACTACCGCCCTTCTGGTCTGCAGCTCAGCGTCTTAATCTCTGAGCCACCGTGGCCCCAGTAGCACCTTAGAGACCAACAACATTTTAGAGGTATGAGTTTTCGGGACTGAAAGCTCCCTTCGTCACATACGAGCCCTTCCCTGACAAAGGAAGCTTTGACACTTGAAAGCTGGTACCCCAAAACCTTGCTGTTCTCTAAGGCGCTCCTGGATTCAAATCTAGCTGTACAGACTCATCGTTTCATAAATTAGTAACAGTGGGTGGATATTATTGCCAATACTCTATTAGGCAAGGTTGGCAGTTTCAACGTTTGTTGGGTAATTACACTAAGAAGAAGAAGAGCTGGTTTTATACCCCGCCCTTCACTACCCAGAGGAGTCTCAGAGCGGCTTACAGTCTCCTTTCCTTCTTCTCCCCACAACAGACACCCTGTGAGGTCGGTAGGGCCGAGATAGCTCTTCGAGAACTTTGACAAGGTCACACAGCTGGCTGCATGTGGAGGAGTGGGGAACCAACCCCGGTTCTCCAGATTAGAGTCTGCCAGTTTGGTGTGGTGGTTAAGTGCACGGACTCTAATCTGGGAGAACTGGGTTTGATTCCCCACTCCTCCACTTGCACCTGGCTGGATGACCTTGGGCAAGCCGTAGTTCTGATAAGAGCTGTCCTTGAAAAAGAGCCGTTTCTGTCAAGAGCGCTCTCAGCCCCACCTACCTCACCGGGTGTCTGTTGTGGGGAGGGGGAGGGAAGGGAGTTTGTGAGCCGCTCTGACACTCCGAGAGAAGGGCGAGGTATAAATCCAATCTCTTCTTCTTCTTCTTAACCACTACACCAAACTAGCTCTCTGGGAGATAAGAGTATCAGAGAGTACACCTATGCTTTATTGATTAGTAGAGGGAAGGAGGGTAAAAGCACAAATACAAATAAAAGCCCAAATTAAAAAAAATAAAGTTATTAATTCACATGACTGCCAGTGCAGGCCGAATCAAAACCAAAGCTAAAATTCTTGCGTATGTGCCTCCTCTCATGTGGCAGGAGGCATCGCGTAATCGTAAATCTGATATGGAACTAACAAGTAATGTAAATAGAATTATTAACTTTCTGGAAATTTAGAAGCAACCAAGAAAATCTGGGAAGAAACTGAAATACCATTTATGCAAGTACTCTCTTACTAAGTCTGACCTTATTTTTACTGTTCATAAAATGTCCCATTAACGATTTCGCTAGCCTACAAAATCATAGCATTTGGCATAGTTATGATGTTTTTCTTGGAATCTTAAGGACACTTCCTGGAAGAAAAGTCTCACTGAAGAACAGATCAAGATCCAATCTGATCATGCCCGCTGTTATCATTCTTCTTTCTGTATATTTGTTGTTTCTTGCAGGGGTCATTTCGTAGAAAAAGAGGTACAGGAGCTCATTACCATAACTTATTTGCATATGCCACACCCCCTGACATCACCGGAAGTGTGTCAGAAGGCAACACCCACTGATCAGGCTCCACTGGACTCTTTTGGAGTGCTAGTTACTGGGGGGGACGGGGACGTGCAGATCTGCCCTCGCAGAGGAGGGAGAGCTTGTACCTAAATAAAACTTGTTCTTAAAGGTGCCACTGGACTGTTTTGGATTGTTAGCTATGGGGGTGGGGGACGCACAGATCTGCCCTCACACAGATATGTGCAGAGAGAGAGAGAGGGAAAGAAAGGGAGAGACAGAAATAAGGAGGGAAAGAAGGAGAGAAGGAGGAAAAGAAAGAAAGGAATGAAAGAGAAAGAAAGAAGGAGGGAAAGAAAGAGGGAAAGAAAGAGGGAGAGAAGGAGCAGGAGGTGGGGCTTGTTGCATGTGCCTGCCCATATATATAGTTTATCTTCAGCCAGTGGTTTTTTGTGCTTTGTTCCTATCCTTGTACACTGGTTCCCCTTGTTTTTAGGTTTTCTGTCGCTATTATCATTCACTAGTTATTGTCATTCACCTGATATTGAATGATAATAGCTGGTGAATTGGAGAAACATCTGGAGCAGAAGTCCATCAGTGACTATTAGCCACAAGGTATAGATAGGGACTCTGGGGCAGGTGATGCTCTGTCTTCTTGGTGCTTGGGGGGGGGGAACAGTGGGAGGGCTTCTAGTGTCCTGGCCCCACTGCTGGACCTCCTGATGGCACCTGGTATTTCTGGCCACTGTGTGACACAGAGTGTTGGACTGGATGGGCCA
>NW_015169178.1:280393-291226 GCF_001447785.1 Gekko japonicus | reverse complement strand
GTGGGCACTCAATGAAATTGCTGAGCAGTCGGGTTAGAACGGATAAAAGGAAGTACTTCTTCACCCAAAGAGTGATTGACACATGGAATTCACTGCCACAGGGGGAGGCGGTGGCTTCAAGCATGGACAGCTTCAAGAGGGAATTAGATAAGCATATGGAGCAGAAGTCCATCAGTGGCTATTAGCCACAAGGTATAGATAGGAACTCTCAGGCTGGGGAAAGTGATGATCTGTTTTCTTGGTGCTTGGGGGGAGGAGGCAACAGTGGGAGGGCTTCTAGTGTCATGGCCCCACTGCTGGACCTCCTGATGGCACCTGGTATTCTTGGCCACTGTGTGACACAGAGTGTTGGACTGGATGGGCCATGGGCCCGATCCAACACTGGCTTCTCTTATGTTCCTTCAGCATCTGAAATCGCTCCACTCTCCAAGATAGGAGGACAGATGGACTTACATTCTAGCTGTATCTGAAGAAGTGAGCAGTGACTCACGATAGCGTCTCCCCTGACATGAATTTTGTTAGTCTTTAAGGTGCTCCTGGACTCTCACCCAGTATCATAATGCCCCTGTATAAATTGATGGTGAGACCTTATTTGGAGCACTGTGTACAGTTCTGGTCACCACACCTCAAAAACGATATTATAGCACTGGAAAAAGTGCAGAAAAGGGCAAGTAGAATGATAAAAGGGTTGGAACACTTTCCCTATGAAGAAAGGTTAAAGCACTTGGGGCTCTTTAACTTGGAGAAATGACGGCGGAGGGGTGACATGATCGAGGTTTAAAGATTGTGCATGGGATAGAGCAGGTCGAGAAAGTGGTACTTTTCTCCCTTTCTCACAGTACAAGAACTTGTGGGCACTCAATGAAATTGCTGAGCGGTCGGGTTAGAACGGATAAAAAGAAGTACTTCTTCACCCAAAGTGTGATTAACACATGGAATTCACTGCCACAGGAGGTGGCGGTTGCTACAAGCATGGACGGCTTCAAGAGGGAACTGAATAAACATATGGAGCAGAGATCCATCAGTGGCTATTAGCCACAAGGTATAGATAGGAACTCTCAGTCTGGGGCAAATTATACACAAAGAATTGTTGTCATCTTCATTTCCTCCTAATTATAGTTCTAATAAGGAAAAGGCCATTCAGCATTTATTAAAAAAATGCCAATCCTAATATTACAGATATAGTGGCCAAGTTTCTTGCCAAAGCGGCCAAAGTTAGATCTATGCTCCTAAAGGAATGATTCATATCGTTTACTGTGCTTTTACGTAACCACGCTGTGTTATTCTATTTCTATGTATCCTACTGTTATGCCATTAAAGGTATTTGACTTTGTAGAACATCTCACCCCTGGTCCCATTGAGAGGGATCAAAATGGAATCTCAGTTGGTCTGCAGAAAAGGGGAGGGGCTACATCTCTGTAGGAGAGCACTTGCTTTGCATACAGCCAAAAATAAAATCCCGGGCATCTCCAGCTCAAAGCTCTCAAGTAGCAGTTGTCAGGAAAGACCATTATTTGCCTGAATTTCTGGTGAGCTACTGCCAGTCAGACAGAGCAGACAATTCTGAGCTAGAAGAACTGATGGTATGATTCATCAGTTCTAGTTCCAGGAGATCTCCAGGCCCCACCAGGAGGCTGGCAACCAATGCTACCTCTAAGCTGTGGAGTCTTGTGAGAGCAAAAAATCCACTTTGTGAGCTACTGGCCTTAAAGTTGTGAGCAAGCGATTTGGCTACAGCATAAATTAATTTGCTCTGGAGCCCCATCCTTCCTGAGCTGAGACAAAAATCTGTGAGCCGGAGGCTAAAAAACCGTGAGCAGGCTCACACTAACTCAGCTTAGAGGGAACACTGCTGGCAACTCTATTCATATACTATACATTCGGACTGACTGACACCTTGTCTGGTAAAACAAATGTCACTCCTTCCAAAGTTCTGGCCCCGGTCTGACACAGATGCTGGACTGGATGGGCCACTGGCCTGATCAAACATGGCTTCTCTCATGTTCTTACGTTCAAAGGAGAAAATAACTCACGGGATTTGTTTTCCCAGTGCTCTGCAAAACAGCAAGCAACAATTTCCCCAACACGAAAAGCTCTCGAAGTCAAGGGGGGCTTCAGAGAATGGGCTCTCCCCCCCCCCGGTCATTACCGTATGTTATTCTTGAGTCTCTTGGTGCAGTGCGGACACCGGAAGGACGTCGGCACCTTGGGGAAGTTCAGCAGCTGGTTGACTTTGCCGCCGTCCCTGCCGTAGTAGAAGTCGTCCACCAGCATGATCAGCTTGCTCTGGGCGGCGTCGCCCGTGCCGTCGCTTGGCTCGGAGACCCTGGCCGGCGGCGAGAGCGCGGGGATCGGGGTGGAGGAAGGGGGCGAGGCGACGGCGGCGTTCTTCTCCGGGGAGGAGGGCTTGGGGGACTGGATATTTGGTTCAGGCTCGGAGGGCTTCCCTTTCTTGAGGAATTCCACCATTTCGGGGCAGCAATACTGGAGGAAACAAGGAGAAGGTTCAGGGGTTTTGCGCCACCAAGAGACCAGAACGGACTCAGAGCAGTTCTGCACACTACTGCTCTCCTCCACATACTCCGGTTCTTCTTCTTCTTCTATTATTATTATTATTACCCACTTTCCCGAAGACCGGCTCAGAGCGGGTAGCATCAGTTTATAAATATAGTTTCTTCGGGAAAGTGGGCTATATATATATATCAAATAATTCAATTTTTAATTATATATTATTTAATTATATATAATTAAAAATTGAATTATTTGATATATATATATAGCCCACTTTCCCGAAGACCGGCTCAGAGCGGGGAGCATCAGTTTATAAATATAGTTAAAATGTCCAAATATCATATAATTCAATCATCAATATAATATATTGAAATACCTACAGAACACTATAATCAGTTATATAAAATCAAGATGGCATCAACTCAATATGAAGGGGAAATAGTCAACCTCTGGAAAAAGGGGAATGGCGGGGGCATGGGGGGGGGCAATCCGTTAGGTCTTATTGACTGGGAACCCCACACACTCAACCATAGGCCTGGCGGAACAACTCAAGTTTTGCAGGCCCTCCGGAATTGAACTAATTCCTGCACGGCCCTGATCTCTCCCGGAAGAGGGTTCCACCGTGGCCCTGGTCGGGGACAGACGGACGCTCTTTGGGCCGGGCAGTTGTTAGTTTATCTTTACGCTGAAAGTGCGGAGGTTGTAGGCCTTGCAAATGTGAAAGGGATGAAGATGAAGGCAGGGATTAGTAAAATTGCGCAAGTTTTTTTTTTTTGGGGGGGGGGAGAAGGCATTTCAGGGTATCCCTCCCCAAATAACAATCTATTACAGTGATGGCGAACCTTTTAGAGACCGAGTGCCCAAACTGCAACCCAAAACCCACTTATTTATCGCAAAGTGCCAACACAGCAATTTAACCTGAATACTGAGGTTTTACTTTAGAAAAAACAACTCATACATTAACTTAAGATGATCCAAACAAAGTAAGGAAAGCAATCTCAAATGCTTTCATTTCCTTAAAATTATTTGGCAGAGAATTCGACACTTTAATGATGGTCGGGGCCTGGCTGGGGCGATGGCATGCGTGCCCACAGAGAGGGCTCTGAGTGCCACCTCCGGCACCCATGCCATAGGTTCGCCACCACTGATCTATTATCTCCCTCTTGGTCTCCCACTTTCAAACACTGCCCTCCTGCCGGCCAGTAACAATTATGTGATGGATCCATCCGGCTTTTCTGCTGCTGCAAAAGAAAGGTGTGTGCGGGGGTCCCTTCTGATCACTGGCATGATCACATGATTGTGATTGGGGGTGGGGTGGGGCGCTGTGGCTGAGTGGCAGAGCCTCTCTGCTTTGCAGGCAAAAGGTCTCCGTCCCTGGCATCTCCAGCTGCAAGGACAAAGGCGGGGGGGGGGGGGGGGGGGGGGTATGGAAAAGACCTCAGGCCACTGCCGGTCTGAGCAGACAATACTGACACTGATGGCCTGATTCAGTATAAGCTCTATATAGCCGGGGTCTGACATACCTACAGGACCGCATTTCCCCATATATACCCTAGACAGCACTACGGTCTGGGTCTCAAAATCGGTTGACCCTCCCTGGCCTGAGGGAGGCCAGGCTAGTTACTACCACCTTTTCAGTGGCGGCCCCTACCTGGTGGAACGAGCTCCCAGAGGAGACCAGGGCCCTGCGGGATCTCTCACAGTTCCGCGGGGCCTGCAAGACGGAGCTCTTCCGCCAGGCATTTAATTGGGGGCCGCCGCTGTCGTAGAGCCCTGGCTGGCGGTTTTGACATCGAGACGATGCCACAAGAAATTATGAGGAGAAGAACATCTCTGAGAAGCGGAAATTCATTTTGAAAACGAGCCGTCTAAGTGAATCTTTTCACTGCCGCCGGCACTTTGGAGGAGGAGGAGGAGATTGGGTTTATACCCCGCCCTTCACTCGGAGTCTCAGAGCGGCTCACAAACTCCCTTCCCTTCCCCACAACAGACACCGTGTGAGGTGGGTGGGGCTGAGAGAACTCTGACACAAACTGCTCTTTTTCAAGGACAGCTCTGAGAGAACTACGGCTTGCCCAAGGTCATCCAGCCAGGTGCAAGTGGAGGAGTGGGGAATCAAACCCAGTTCTCCCAGATTAGAGTCCGCACCCTTAACCACTACACCAAACTGGCTTTGTGTTTGTATTTGTTTTATCTGTTGTGTTTTAAATAACTGTATGGTTTTAACTGTATTTATGCTTGTATGGAAGCCACCCTGAGCCTGCTTCGCGGGGAGGGAGGGGTATAAATCTGATAAATAAATAAATATAAGGCCACTTCATGTGTCGGGGACTAAAGCCACGTGAGAGAGGAGCGAAAGTAAGGGAGGGGATGACATGGGATTCCATGAAAAAGCTAGCTGGATCCAACCCCACAGGTGTGATCCCACGGATCTGTTCCTCTAACGGTGACTGCTTCTCCCTCTCCCAAAAAGACTGGGACTCGAGGGCATCCGATGATGCTGACGGGCAGTAGGTTCAGGATGGACAAAAGGAAATACCACTTTACACAGAGAGTGGCTAAAATGTGGAATTCGCTGTCACGAGATGTCGTGATGGCCACAGGAATAAGCGGCTTTAAAAGGGGATTCGTTAGATTCAAGGAGGGTAAGTCTATCGACAGCTGCTAGCCGTGGTGGCTGAGGGGAACCTCCACATTCACAGGCGGTCAACTTCCAAACCCCAGTGCAAGCAGGCAACATCGGGGGAAGGCCTTGGCCTCTATGCCCTGTGAGGTAGGATGCTGGACGAGATGGACCTCTGGTCTGATCCAGCAGGGCTCTTCTTATGTTCTTAACCTCCACATTCACAGGCGGTCAACTTCCAAACCCCAGTGCAAGCAGGCAACATCGGGGGAAGGCCTTGGCCTCTATGCCCTGTGAGGTAGGATGCTGGACGAGATGGACCTCTGGTCTGATCCAGCAGGGCTCTTGTTACATTCTTCTAAACGGAAGTTTGGTTGTCATCGCTAACAGCTCCTGACAGGCCTCTTTTCCTCTGGAAAACTGTTTCCATAACACCCGTTTTTAGATGAACAGAGCACGAAAGCGTCTGAGCTCCGCCTGGGATCCCAGTTATGTGGGAGAAAGGGAGGCTTTTAATTGTTTTAAACGAACACCCAGTGGCAGTCAGTTCCACATGCTAAGCCGTTCACTGTGTGAAACAGGACTTCCTCTTGTAAGACTCAGGTAGGTTTGCCATCCCCCCGATGGGAGCAGGGGTCTTCCCGCTTTGGGGGCCCTCAATCTGCTGCCGGTCCCCAAAGAACCCCAGCATGCCGGGCACGTCGTGTGGGGGACGCTCTAGCATTTGGGTAAAAACTCTATGGTGACCATAGTTTTTTTTACCCAAATGCTAGAGCGTCCCCTGCACAACATGCCCGGTGTGTGCCAGAAGACCTCGGGAGCTGGGCTGAAAACCCCCCCCCCCCCCACCAGGACGCAGGTAAGACCGGGCAACCCGAGTCTCAGGCCTACCTCCCCTCAACTCTGCTGGGCGAGGAGCGTGCCCCCACATCCGCACCCATATCCTTGTATTCTGGCAATATTCATCCGAGGCACCTTCCCACTCTGCGGTCAGCCAAGCAAAATCTCTGAAGTCCTGCTCTCCCGGGAGGAGCGGGGGGGCTACTTACGCACATATGGCCTCTTAAAGCTTCAGTGACTCTAAACTGGGCGTTGCACCTCGGACAGACTTTCTTGCCGCTGTCCTGCAAATCGAAGGCGGGGATTGGAGAAGAACTGACTGTAACGAGGGAAAGGAGAAAAAAGAGGAGAGATCAAGGCTGGAACCCGGACAGACACCCTGTGAGGTAGGTGGGGCTGAGAGAGCTCTAAGAGAGAAACTGCCCCCTTTTCAAGGACAGCTCTTATCAGAGCTACGGCTTGCCCAAGGTCATACAGCCAGGTGCAAGTGGAGGAGTGGGGAATCAAACCTGGCTCTCCCAGATTAGAGTCCGCGCACGTAACCACCACACCAAACTGGCTCTCAAGTGACGTAGAAGAAGAAGAGAAGAGATGGGATTCATACTCTGCCCTTCACTACCCAAAGGAGTCTCAGAGCAGCTTGCAAACTCCTTTCCCTTCCCCTCCCCACAACAGACACCCTGTGAGGTAAAAGAAGAAGAAGAAGAGCTTGGATTTATACCCTGCCCTTCACTACCCAGAGGAGTCTCAGAGCGGCTCACAAACTCCTTTCCCTTCCCCTCCCCACAACAGACACCCTGTGAGGTAAAAGAAGAAGAAGAAGAGCTTGGATTTATACCCCGCCCTTCACTACCCAAAGGTGCCTCAGAGCGGCTCACAAACTCCTTTCCCTTCCCCTCCCCACAACAGACACCCTGTGAGGTAAAAGAAGAAGAGCTTGGATTTATACCCCGCCCTTCACTACCCAAAGGAGTCTCAGAGCAGCTTACAAACTCCTTTCCCTTCCCCTCCCCACAACAGGCACCCTGTGAGCAGTGTTCCCTCTACGCTGAGCCAGCTCACAGTTTTTAAGCCTCCAGCTCACACATTTTTGTCTTAGCTCAGGAAGGAGGGCTCGAGAGCAAACTAACGGATGCAGCAGCCAAATTTAGCCAAAGCTTAAAGGAATTGCGTTACATCCCCGCAGGGCCCTGATGTTCTTTGGCGGAGAGTTCCACCAGGTCAGGGAACAGGGCCTTTTTGGTTGAAAAAAGAAAAAAAAATGATTATGGAACGTTTTATTTTAACATGATGGATAAAATATTTTAAGGCAAGGTGTTCAAATATTTTCCAAATAATTTCTAATATATATATATATTCTGTTTGTAATAATTGTTTGGATACGCTATATTTTTAATATGCTAGTTGTGATAATTTCATGCCAAGTAAAAATGTCCATAGTCATATTTTATGTTCCTAAAGTAACAGAATGACTTTCAATCTAGAAAAGACAAAAGAAATGCTAATGTAGCATTTTTTCAATTTTTCCGAAAATTTCCGTTTCCCCCCGGAAAAAACTGGGAAAAAACCCGTTTTTTTTTCCGAGCTTCAAAATTTCCGGAAATTTTACATCTCTATTGAGGACAGCCCGATATCTCTCAGGAGGCTATCTGGGACAGTCCCTCGGGGCCCCGGCAGACCTTACCTTTTAGGGATGAGGATTCGGAGACGCCCACTTTCTGGGAGCCGTGGGCGGGGCTGTTGTTGGAGACGACGATGGGTCCTGAGCTTTGGCCTAGCGAAGGGACGGTGTTCAGCGTGTTCACCAGCTTCGCCACCTCGTTGTTGTTCTCCCCCGTCACGCCGGGCCGTTTCACCGTCACGAAGCTGGCGATGCTCACTGTCGAAAGGGAAGACATTTTTTCCCCCATTCTCAAGAGGAGAAGGAGGAGATTGGATCTATACCCCGCCCTCCACTACCCGACGGAGTCTCAGAGTGGATTACAAACTCCTTTCCCTTCCCTTCCCCACAACAGACACCCTGTGAGGTAGGTGCAGCTGAGAGAGCTCTGGCAGAAACTGCTCTTTTTCAAGAACAGCTGTGCCAGAACTGTGGCTTGCCCAAGGTCATCCAACAGGTGCAAGTGGAGGAGTGGGGAATCAAACCCGGTTCTCCCAGATTAGAGTCCGCACACTTAACCACTACACCAAACTGGTGACGATGCCGAAGGAGACATTTTGGCAGGCCGAACGGCCCGTTCGTGCCGCAAGATTACACCGGGGCGCTCCTCGGAGAAACGGGGAAGCAGTTACTTCTCGCTCGACCTCTTTGGAAATGCAACACTGAGCTATGAGGTGCCCTGCACTTGAGTTTTAAAAAATTGGGGGGGTGGGGGGGTGGCAGGGTACATTCCTTTCCTCTGATTTGAGGACAGCTGAAATGGCCGGCGGGATAAAAACAGCTTTCCCTTAATCCCACGGAAAGTTACACAGTGGAAGCCTCAGCCTGATCCCTCTTAGAAACCTCAGCCACGTCCCTCTGGGAAACCGGAATTTAACAATGGAGGCATCGTCGGTCACCCTCCCCTCACCCGAAAACTAGGGCCATCGATGGATTAAACGACATCTGCCTCATTTATCGCTTGTGCCTGAACCCATTCAGTTGAACGCCTTGGGATATAACTAAAATTGGAATGCAAGGGAACTTTCTGAGAGATGGGTGAGCGAGGAAGAACATGTGCAGTTTCAAGAAGGAGAAGGAGGAGGAGGAGGAGAAGAGAAGAAGAAGAACAAGAGGAGATTGGATCTAAACCCGCCCTTCACTCGGAGTCTCAGAGCGGCTTACAAACTCCTTTCCCTTCCCCTCCCCTGGGAGGCAGGTGGGGCTGAGAGAGCTCTTGACAGAAACGGCTCTTTTTCAAGGACAGCTCTTCTCAGAACTACGGCTTGCCCAGGGTCATCCAGCCAGGTGCAAGTGGAGGAGTGGGGAATCGAACCCGGTTCTCCCAGATTAGAGTCCGCGCACTTCACCACGACACCAAAGGAGTTGCCAGGCTTAGGACTCAATCTGTTCTACGAACGACGGGGCCCCTGCCCACCCAAAGGTGCCCCTTGAATCAGGGGAAAGCCCCGCTGTTATTGGAAGGCATCTGAAGGACTAATCCCTTGTTAGGAGAGGGGAAAAAAACCCCTCTTGGTGTGATTTTTCTTATTCGCTCCCTGCTACTCTGACACACAAGAAACAGCTTCTTTTTTAAAGAAAAATATCCATTTGTTATTAATTCGCAGGCTTGCAGACTTACCCCCCACGAATCTATCTAATCCCCCTTTTAAACTGTTTATTCCTGTGGCCATCGCTACATCCTCTGGCAGCGAATTATACATGTTCATCACTCTCTGTGTAAAGCGGCATTTCCTTTTGTCTGTCCTGAACCTACTGCCCATCGGTGTCGTTGGATGCCCTCCCGTTCCAGTCTTTAAAAAGTAAAGGTAAAGGTTCCCTTGCTCGAAAGCCAGTCGAGTCCGACTCTAGGGTTGCGGTGCTCATCTCCGTTTCCAAGCCGAAGAGCCAGCGCTGTCCGGAGAAGTTTCCGTGGTCATGTGGCCGGCATGACTAAACACCAAGGTGCACAGAACGCTGTTCCCTTCCCACCGAAGTGGTCCCTATTTATCTACTTGCAATTTCTTGCTTTCGAACTGCTAGGTTGGCAGGACTTTAGGGAGTCTTTAGGGAGAAGGAGAAAATCTCTCCATCAACTCTCTCCATCCCGTGCACAATTGTATAAACCTCTCTCGTGTCCCCCTCCGAGTCGTCTCTTTTCTAAACGGAAAAGTCCCCGACTCTCCAGCCTTTCCTCAGAGGGAAGGTGCTCCGACCCCCCTCATCGCCTTGGTCGCCTTCCGCTGTGCTCTTTCCAGCCCTCCTATGTCCTTTTTGAGATACGGTGACCAGAACTGTACACAGTATTTCAAATAAAACTGTCTTCCACCACGAACGGATCCAGGAGGGCCTTCCTCTGGATTCTTTCTCGAAAACGTATTTTTAAAGGTCTTCAAAAGTAAAAATATTTCCCCAAGACAAAGCGGTCCAACCCCCTGAAATGGCCTGCTAACATTTCAGACCAATTCCTTATTTTGGGGGCTTGGGGAGGGGCCATGCCTCAGTGGCAGAATATCCGCTTGGGATGCGGAAGGTCCCGGTGTAAATTTCTAGTATCTCTCGCGAACAGAATCAGGTAGCAGGTGATGTGAAAAGACCTCTCATCTAAGACCCTGGAAAGCCACTGTCAGTCTGAGAAGACAATCTTGACCTCAACGTGAGGAGGAGGAGGAGAAGAAGAAGAAGAAGAAGAGAAGAGGAGAAGGAGGAGGAGGAGGAGGAGGAGAAGAAGAAGAGGAGAAGAGAGGAGGAGGAGGAGGAGAAGAAGAAGAAGAAGAAGAGAAGAGGAGAAGAAGGAGGAGGAGGAGGAGAAGAAGAAGAAGAGGAGAAGAGGAGAGGAGGAGGAGGAGGAGAAGAAGAAGAGAAGAGGAGAAGAAGGAGGAGGAGGAGGAGAAGAAGAAGAGGAGGAGGAGAAGAGGAGAAGAGGAGAGGAGGAGGAGGAGGAGAAGAAGAAGAGAAGAGGAGAAGAAGAAGGAGGAGGAGGAGGAGGAGAAGAAGAAGAGGAGAAGAGGAGAGGAGGAGGAGGAGGAGAAGAAGAAGAGGAGAAGAGGAGGAGGAGGAGGAGGAGGAGAAGAAGAAGAGGAGAAGAGGAGAGGAGGAGGAGGAGGAGAAGAAGAAGAGAAGAGGAGAAGAAGAAGGAGGAGGAGGAGGAGAAGAAGAAGAGGAGAAGAGGAGAGGAGGAGGAGGAGGAGAAGAAGAAGAGGAGAAGAGGAGGAGGAGG